>NW_027499512.1:0-39283 GCF_021521415.1 Bidens hawaiensis | reverse complement strand
GATCATCAAGACCACCATGCCCTCCATCACCATCATTTCCATCACCACCGTTCCCACCTTCATGATTGGAATCAAAATCGTTGTGGATCCAACGGACAGGTGGAGCTACATTATTAGGTCGAGTGATATGACCGATAAGCCTTTTGAACCTAGGCTTGTTTTCAATAGTCTGTCCATGATACATTATAACACGCCTCATTATGTCCTCATTCATATGCTCCAATATCAGCATATCGTCAGAGTTCTCTGATATTTCACCAGATTTGGCTCTAGATGATTAATAATCAGCTGCAGGAACCTCAGATACATAAAAAATTTGGTCTTCATATATAGTGTCGTACAATTCTCTTTCAGATGATAGAATACAAGGTCAGAGAAGTTGAACGATTTTTTTAAACCAAAGAAGCGAACGCCGACTAAAGCATAATTCGACACTCATCGAATCCGCCTTTGCGTCCACCAAGACAATGAATTAGTATGTGTGGTAGGCACTTATAATGCTCGAAAAGGCGTGCCTTGTTGTATTGGGACTTCAATAGTTCGCCTCTGTACTTCAAACGCCCAAACAATCCCCTGATCAAGTCTTTATCGAACTCACAACGATTATCAATAAATTCTTGGAATTGCAATACTTTATGATTCAAAGCCACGTCTATCACGATCTTCTTTTCTTCCACCGTAGCCTTAATATGATTTTCTTCTGGAACATATTTAGCAATGTTCCAGAAGGCTTTGATTATGCTAAAGTAGATATGTTGTGCTTCTTATCGTACAACAGTTCAACAACTTGAACCTCCTCCTCTGATTGTTGAATAGCAGGTTGCTCTTGAGCAGGAGTATCAACGTACATTTCTTCTACCATAATAGTAAAAAATGAACATATTAATATTGGTTTTATACTTTAAAAACAACAAAAATTTCACACTTAGTGAAAATTTTTGATTCTGATCAAAATTTTCCTTCTCATTCGTTATGTTTTAACGAATAAGCTGTTCATTCGTTAGATAATCATTAACGAATGGCCTCATTCATTAAGTAAACTTAAACGAATGATCACATTCGTTAATATCATGGAACGAATGAACACATTCATTAAACAATTAAGCCTTGTTCGTTAGAGAAACTAATGAATGATTCTTATTCGTTACTTATCACAACGAATGTGTAGACACTGGTTATATGTAACACGAATGAAGAATTCATTCGTTGCTGATTACGAATGAATACCAACGAATGGTCTCTTTGACCTAAATTAGTCAAAGGTCAAAATTAGCAAGAACAGACAAAAGTCAACATGCAAATTTCGAATATGAAAATCATCCAAAACACCATGGTTATACATTAAATTTTGTATTAATATCATCTATGTGATATCGTTAACAAAACCTATATCTCTTATTGATTAAAATGATCACTTTTGATGTTAAATTAGTCATATTCGTGTTGTCATAGATTTTGTCCAATTAAACCCTCAAATATAAATCAACTACTACGTTAAGAAGATCAATGAACTCTCTTTTACCTTCTGATCAAGATGTAATACTCAAACTAGGCTAAAACGGATGTTTAAATTTCTGAGAAAATTTTGTGAGGGTTTCTATCTGTTTTCTCGTGTATCACTGTAAACAGTAGGTGAACGAATGAGTGTCCTTTGGTTCACGTAGGGTTTATACATTCTGTACCTCTTGGCACAAAACCCTAGGCAACTAATAGCTTTATTCGTTATGATAAACCAATGAATGAATCTTTTGTTAACACAGTTAACGAATGATCTTCATACGTTAAAAATAACGAATAGCCTTTGATTCATTACTCATTCGTTAAGACAATTTAACGAATAAAAACTAGTTCGTTATCAGATAGAGGAAGCGAAAGTGAATGGAATAACGAATGTGATACATTCGTTATTTTCTTTAATGAACAGGTGCTCATTCGTTTTACAGTAGTAACGAATGGTCTATTACCTTTAAATAATGGATTTTACCAATTAAAAACCTTAAATTAACCATCAAAACTAAAACTTTAATGTATTTACATTAAAATTACTTTAAAATTTAACCAAAGGTAAAAATTTTATGTTACAGATTCTTACTTTAACACAGGTTAACTCAAAATCGTGGGAAAAATATTTACCCACTTAGATCAATAATTGAAAATAACGCAGAAAATAAAATCCTTTTCAATTTTTATGTATTTTAAAACTAAAACAAAAATAAAATCCAAAAATAAATGAAAAATTGAAATGTAAACTACGAAAGCAAGGCATATTTTTGTGAGTTGAGAAGGGAATCATATTGATCAAGACTCTATCCATAACAATTTTGTATTTCGGCTTTATTATAACTTGTGTTAAGTCAGCCGTTGGTATTGATGTCCAGTTAAATCTTATAACAAATGTTTCAGGAGTTTTTGTTGTATGATTTAAAGTTTAATCTCAATTCAGGCTTAATTTGATTTTTACCAAGTCAACCCAACTTGACTTAAAGCTTTAAAGCAGTTGATCAAAATTCATTGATTTTCATTTTTGCAATCTATCAAATAATCCCCACTACAATATACACCCACGTTAAGCAATACTTCGACTTACTTTCACACGAATGAGTATGCATGATTTCATTTGTAAGGCTTACATACACTGTATCCCTTGTTGTACGTTTCTTATTGGTATTAAGACGCGGGCAAGGTAGGAAAAAATGTACGACTCACTGCGTGGTTTGATCAAGTTAGTGGTGAATTTTGTACAAAGTATAATAGTGATCAAGTTTAATGACTTATAATGGGAAGATAAATCTGCAGGTTCCATCTTTCGAGCAAAATAATATTCACATTTGTGAATACCCAGATGGAAAACCGTATAAGGACCTAATGGAGTCCGGAACTTTGCAAAACATCCAATTGATACAAGATTTAAGGCCATAAGACCATACATCGTTGAAGTGTTAACCATTAACTAGACGCTCCTTTTAAAATTTGTAACATTTTTGTGATTAAACAGATTTAAAGCTTGAGTATGACAAGGCGATTACATTTATGCCTTTATCACCAAGACTTTGTAAGAGACTATCAGCAAATGATTTTAATATTTAAACCAAGCAAAAATTTGAATCTCATTTTTATTAAAAGCTTTGGTAAAAAGGTTGGCCTTTGTTGACCCGTGTGAACATTTTCAATGTCAATTAGTTTCTTTTCATAACAGTCACGAATAAAATAGTATCGAGGTGGTGAACGGGGTTTTTCGTTATATATATCGCAGTAGAATTATCAATATTAATTGGAGTAGTAAGAAACTTCAAACCATAATCCCGCTAATGTTGCTGGATCCATAGACACCGTGAACAGTAACTCGAGGCTTCCACATATACAGCTTCAACGGTTGAAGTGGAGTCCATCGTCTGCTTCTTACACTGCTAGGAAACAAACCAGTTTCCTAAAAACTGAGAACCCGCCATTGTAGACTTGAAGTTGATCTTGCATCCTCCATAACCTGAATCAGAGAAAGCAGTAAGATCAAAACTATCATCCTTGGGATACCATAACCCGATGTTAGGATTACTCCTTAGATAGTGGAAAATATATTTCACAGCCTCCAGATGAGTCACTTGGGGATTCTCTTGATACCTGGCATAAAGAAAAACAACAAACATTATATCAGGACACAATGCAGTTAAATACATTAACGAACCCATCATCGCTCGGTAAAGGGTAGGATTTACGGTAATTGTGATCCATGGGAAGAGAAGTAGAAAGACTTTTCAGACAGTTATCTTGAATCGGCTCAAAATATTGTTCACATACGTTGTCTGATGAAAAATCCCGTTGCCAGACTAATAAACCTGCAACCCGGAAAAGAAACTCATATCTCCCATTGAGCTCTTCTCGAACTTTGTTTGCATCGAATTCTTGAAGTCCTTACATAGCTTGTCATTTTTTGAGCCAAATATGATGTCATCGACATAAATCTGGGCATGGAACAAATCTTTTTCGATCGTATTGTAAAAGAGAATACAATCAACAGTCCCTCGTTTGAAGATACTATCGATCAAATGGTCTACAAGTGTGCTATACCAAGCTCCCAGGGCTTGGTGAAGATCATATAGAGCATTGTTTAATCGGTAAGAACGCTCAGAATAACCATGATATTCAAAATGATGAGGCTCTTCATATACACATCTTCTTGAAGTTCTCCGTTAAGAAATGCACTCTTAACATCCATTCGATTAACTTTGAAATTCTTAATGGCTGCGTAGGCTAAGAAATTACGTACAGCCTCCGGTCTCGCAACTGGATCATGTACTTCCATGTAATACACGCCTCTTGCTGATTAAAACATTGCACAATCAATAGTGCCTTTTTACATACAATGAACCCTCGATCATCTTTCTTACATCTAAAAACCCATTTTTTGGGATTGGATTTTAAACCCGGTCGGGTTTAGCGATGAGATCCCAAACACCCAGACGCACAAACTGCTGCAACTATTCTTGTATTGATTCTACCCACGAAGAATCTTGAAGTGCCACAAGAACACTTTTTGGTTCAATCTGTGATTAAAATCAGGTGTATCAAGTGATACTCATGATTCCCAAAGCACGCATATCCCCGCATGCACACAATACTTTATGTTCGCGTACGTTAGCAACTTATCGTTCTGTGTGAACACCGTCATTTACATCACCATTTATGTTGTCATGAGGATGATACTCACTAATTTGATAAGTCGGATCTTCAAGAACTACAACGTTGTCTTGTAGATTGGTGACGTTTTCTTCAGCCGATTGATCAATAAAGGTTGGGAAGATTCCCCAACAAGTAACTCAGGAACATCTTGAGTTTCTACCAATGGAGAGGATGAAGAATTTTCAAAGTTGGCATCGTCTGAAGAAATAGAAACATCACCGGGTGTCTCAGGTTCATTGTGTACCACATCATCATCAATTAAAGAAATTGGTATGGAAAACATTTGTTTTTCCAAATACGCACGAACCATGTCTCTGGTTGATACCTCAACAGATAGAGAAAATAACTTATATAACCCTCATAATCAAACATCCAATCAGGCCCTTTGCCGGCAGTGGTGTAGTTTATCTTTGGCAATCAACACGAGACCATTCTTCTACACACCAAAAGAAAAGTTAAAGACACGTTTCTTGGGCGATGCATAACCAAGAAAGTAACCTCAATCGCCTTTTCCTCAAATTTACCCGCCTCACTTTTAAGCATAGTACAAGGACAACCTAATGGTTCGATAAACTGAAGGTTAGGCTTACGATTATTAAGCAGCTCATAACTTGTCTTCTTGAGTTTTATAAACATTAGAACACGATTCAAAGTATAGTAAATGGTGTTCATAACTTCATTCCAGAATTAGACGGGAAGCTTAGAATCTGCCAACATTGTTCTTGCCGCTTCAATTAATGTTCTAAGAAATGCAAGTCTCCATAAATAACACCCTTGAAAATATAGAGTAGTCGTCGGTCACAACTAAGCAATGCAAGTATCCATAAATACTCGAACGATTCACCGGACCGAACAAATCTATATGAAGACGTTCCAAAGGAGTAGCAATGGAATTGATCAGCTTCAACGGGTGTGACTTCTGCTTCTATTTACCATTCTTGCAAGCAACATAATGATCAGACAATTTGAAATGGTTTAGTGAAGAACCGTCCACCAAATCAAATACCATTAAATGATTCATTTTGAGAATATGAATATGACCCATACACCTGTATAAAAAGATTAAGTCTTTCTCGGTTGCTTTCGAGACAAAACACATTTCAGTAGTAGAAGAAGACGATACTTTAGAACTTATATTGAGTATGTAAATATCATTCGATCGAGGAGATCTCATAACAACCATATCTTCAGGAATTATGAAAACCGATTTAAGGATAACACATTCCTTGTCGGTGAATAAAGAGGTAAACTGCTTGTCACAAATTTGTGACACGCTTAACAGATTGTGATCCACTTTATCACAATAATTAACCCACTCAAATGCAATAGACCCAATTGTGACTTCACCCTCTTTTTGTCATCATCCCACCCTGATTACCAACAAACGCTACATATCTTCCTTGAGTGTCTTTAACATTTGAAATAAGATCAAGATTGCTAGTGATGTGTCGAGAGCATCTACTATCCATTATCCATTTATGGCCTAAAATAGTCTTGGATGTACTCTGCATAACAAGGTAAATGATTAGTTCAAAAAGGTTGCCCAGGCCATAGTCTTGGGCTTCTCTTTTGTAACTTTCTCATGATTTATGATGTTAGATTTCACTTGTGATTGATGCACTTGAGAATAAGTCATAGGTTTCCTTGACTTTATTCTAAAATAAGCATCCTTAACCACATTTGAATCATTGTTATGACAAATTGGTTTAACTGGATCAAACGATTTGTTCATTACATTAGACTCATTTACATTAACATGAACCACCTTTCGTGGATTCACATCATTAAACATGATATGAGTGTCATCAAGCTTGATTTGAGGTGGTTGTCGTTTCAAAATTTACTTAACCACGGGAACCTTAGGGAATTGTTCATTGGTTAAGGGATTTTCAGTCTTTTTGACCCTATATCCGCATTGGCGTGCAATGTGACCACATTCACCACATGAGAAGCAAGTTCTCATATCCATAAAGGTGTGTGGTGAGTCAACAACAGTATGTGAAACTTCGGGTTGAAAAGATGCAACCGTTACTTTAGAATCATCCGATTGATTAGAACATTTATTCTTGTAAAATTCAAGATTGGAACAGTTTGAAAAACTTTGTAGTGTATCAATTCCAGTTGAACTAACAAATTTAATGGGTTCCAAAAATTTCACTTGATTATTTTACTTTAGACTTAGAAATTGTCTTGTTAATCAACTTGGATTTTTCAAAAGCTTTTTCAAAGTCATTCAAGCTTAACGTCTCATTATGAAAAACACTTTCAATCAATCCAGGTTTGATCAAATGCAAAGGAATATCTTTTTCATCAAATACTTTATTGACACCTTTTAACTTATAAACCCTCCCAATTTTTTTACTTTAACCTCACTTGGATTAATGAATCTCATTAAATCCTCATCAAAAATGACTGGCTTTTCTGATTTCTTTTCACTAACTTTTGGCATGTTTGAACTGTAAACTGCTTCTTCAAACTCATGTGGTTTACAAAGAATGCGATTAGAATGAGGAATGTTCTGTTCTTTGTGTACCACTTCGGGTTCAAACACATCCTCAATGACCACACCATCAACAAATTCAAAAAATAGTTTATCACTTCGAACATGAGTTTTAGGAGTTGACTTTTTAGAAACTGGTTTTTCTTGTTTAACCTTCTTAGGTTCCTCCTTTTTGATTATTTTCTTAGTAATCACGGGAGGATCAATAGTCAATGGACTATCAATATCAACTTTTGCACGTTCTCCCATAAATGGATTGTTTGTATAATCATTTTGAAATGGTGGAGGAACTTCAACAAAACTTAAACCATTTTTAGTTCCTTTTTGTTTACAGTTACTTCAATTATCTCATTTAATAAACTTCAAGAATTTCTAAACTTTTCAAGTTTGTTTTTCAACTCAAGAACCTCATTTTCGAGTTCAGTGATATTAGTTCTAGATTTCAAGATCTCCTGAAACTGTCGATCAATAATTATCAACTTTCTTGAAACTTCAACTTTGAGATCTTGATTAGTATTAGACAATGCCTCAATTTTTACTTCAGAATTTTGTTCAAGATTTGTGGCTTGTCTATATTTATCACGAACTATAGCTAAATCTGTCACTAATGTTTCATTGTGATGATGAATCAATTCAAGTTTACATTTTCTTTCATCACATTGAGAACATTGTGAAATCATAGTTTCATTCACAATTTATGGAATTACATTAACAGGGTCAACTACAATAGAAGTAGAAGAGTTATAACTAACCTCTTCAATTTTAACCATACAAGCAAAGAATCTTGTCGCTCCTATCTTGAAATATCTGAATTGATCTTAGTCTCTGATTCATCACTTTATTCAGTCAACCCGTCACCGCTCGCATCCTCAAACTGCTCAACTGTCTCAAACATAGCCAGGTTTCCTTAATTACCATTAGGTGAGTTACCTAATAGTCTTTGATTCCAATCAATACCATCAGCAGCAACCAAAGCTTGTGACCCACCTGTTTTAATCGTTTCATCCCCAAAAGTCTTCTTTTTTGATTCAGTATACTTCTTGCTTGAACTCATGTCTTGAGTTCGGGGTCTCGAGTATTCTTTCTTCGGTTTGTCACATTCTTTTACAAAGTGACCATATTCTTGTCAGTTATAGCATCGGACCTTTAACTTATCCAACCCTCTTGTTCAAAGTTGGAAAGTTGTTCCCCATTTTCTGTATAAACTTCTTCACCTTTAGTACAGTCATGACCATATTTTACTTCAGATGCATTAATTCAAAATCATCTGGATCAATCAAGTCATAATCTTCATCAGTCAACTCACTTGTAGCAATTTTGCTACCCACCAACTATCCATAGGATGTCATAAAAGCATTGATGAAAGCAAAGTGTTATTCTACTTCTTTCATGTTTACTTGTGGCGGTTCAGGAATTTGAGAACTTGACCCAACAGATGAATTACCAGAACCAGATGCTATAAAGCATACAATAGGAATGGAATCTCCACCTTGTGGAATCTCATGGCTGTTTTGTGAATAGAAAGTAATGATTCAAACAGAACTGCTACTCATGGAAAATGAAGCGCCATAAAAGGTAGGGTCTTGATCATCCTTTGATGAATTTTGACATCTCAAGTCATATTCTTTTCTTCAATCTTTTGCATGAAATCCGTGGCAGTAAGATCATCATTCTTGAAGAAATTATTCTCTTTCAGTACAAGTAGAAAAGTAGAATATGAACTTGGTAAAACATTCTTGACAGTGTTAATCTGATCACATTGACTCGGTTCCATCTTTTGATTTGTCATCTCAGCAATTAAATGACAAAACCTCGTCAACATCTCTTCAACAGTTTCCCCTTTCAATAAACTAAAATTTCAGAATTGAAACTTAAGCATGACTTTCATGCTCTCTTGAGTATTTCCCGTACTCCTCATTCTCAAATGCTGAAACAACACAACACATATCTTGATACTTGCCACTCGATGAAAAATATTTTCGGGTAATGCCATCGGCAAGGTTGAGTAAGCTCCTTTCTCAAATTCCAAAGCTTTCTTTTCTTCATTTGAGTAAGATTTAAATGGTTTTTCAGTATAGCTTGTAGTAGGATCACCGAGCATTAGAGGAGTATACAATATCAAAGCTACAAGTACAATAAGGATGAATAGATCCCAAATGTGCTCGAAATCTCGGTTCCCACTTTGAAAATCACACAACTTCATAAGTCTTGGGTATTTGGAATGAGACCCGATCTCAGCATCCAAGTGTAACATCTGTTGCAGAAGAGTGTTTTAAGAAGCTAAAGCATAGAAATCAGCCATTTTGAAATGTTAAGGGTGAAAAACAGTTAAGATTGAAAGTTATGGGTTGAAAATGTCAAAAATGTGAAAGTTCAAAGTAAAGAATGAGAAAATACTTTAAGAACAAATGAGACTGTTTGGTTAACTAATGAGTCTATCTTGAGTAACGAATGTGTGAATTTTGAATGACGAATGAGGATATAACGAATGTTATTGTTCAAGCGGATGAACAATAATGAACAAGAAATATTATTCAAAAGAATGAACAATAGCGTATGAGTATGATAAACAATAGGGTTTTTAGTGAACGAATGTGGTACTATATGACAGATGGGTTGTTATATCTGAATGACAGTTGGCATAAATGATTACAACCGCCTCACGAATGAGCAATTAGGAATAACGAATAAACATTCGTAAGGTAATGAATGAGCATTCAAATCTTCAAATCCTCAACCAATATCCAGATTCAAACCAAATTTAAACCAAATCCAAACCACACTAAAAAACATTAAACTCGTCCACAATTAAACCAATTTCAACAGATAACCACTCCAAACACTCGTCTACTCATTCCGAACACACTCAAACCAATCCAAAACTCTATCCCATTCCCAATCAACCTCAGTTTTGACCAAAACAAGTCAAAATCATCCTATATTCCCGCTTAATACGATTAACCTTCAATTCACTTGAATTATATCAAACTGATACAATTAAACCTTCACAGATGATCAGAACATTATCACAAACAATCCGGACATAAAATCGATATTTATTAACATGTTACCAATGATTAATTGATCAATTTTAAGTCCATACAGTTCTTGAATCAGATTCAATACAATTAACAATCAATTTGTTTGTCAATTGATTCGTGTAATCTTCCTAATCGTTAATCAATAAGACATAAGTTCTAATACCACTTGAGAACCCCGTGTACGATTGATTACGAGATCATTACATTTACGGATCTAGTCTTAGATATGATTTACATTTAGGTTTACGCTAGTGTGTGTACTGTGTGTTGAGAGAGCAATTGGACAACATAACAATACTCAAAGAATCATAATAAGAACTGGTTAATATTTCAATAGTGTAGGGATTATTTATAGATGATGACCTTATTCGTTATGCAAGCCATAACGAATGAGTGTCATACGCTATCATATGTTGACATCCATACGTTATACTAACGAATAGTCACATTCATAGTTCACATTCATTAACAAGTCTAATGAATGAACATGAATAAACATCCTGGGACACATTCGTTATTAGCGACTCAAACGAATGTGCCTTACAGTAGCAAATGTACTTTATACAATTACCAAAATATCCCTTATACTTTAACTAATGACCAAACATTAAACAAAGACCGAGACGCACAAAATGTGTGTCTATAGCAGAAAGTGAAACACTGTCTTACTAAATTGGTGCGCGACCATGTACTTTATGTGCATGACGATGCACCACGTCCAGACAGATTATAAACATTCATTTCTCTTCGTTTGTTTGGAGTGGAGCCTCGGTGATTCTCTCTTAACCCTTGGAGAAAATTTAGTGTGTTTCCTTGAGAGTTTTAAGGCTTCCACCATCCTCAAGATCCTTCATTCCAATCTTCAATCCTTGTTTGATCTTTGTTTTGCTTTCCATTGTTCTTTAACATGTTTGTAAGCTCATTTCTAGTTTGATTTTAGTTGTATAAAGCCTTATGGGCTAAATACTCTTATTACTTTAATCATGTTGAAGCTTTTACTTATGTGATATTTATCTATGCATAATTTTGGTAATTTGGTGTTCTTCAGTTTATGATGAGTTATTGAGTATAGATTAATGGTTGAAATACTTGTTATTTTACATAGTCTTGTTAATTTGATAGTCGCTTGGCCATATTATGTTGGAAAACCATGTGTTGAGTGTTTGTTTATAAACTTTGTTTGTGTATGCAAGCATTTATACCATTTTGTTAGGAATGACCAGCGAAAATAAATTTGGGTTTGAGATTCTAACAAGTATGGAAACCAATCACTTGATATTGGAAAATTGTATGGTGATAACACGATTCTTGATTTTATTGATATTTGCTAGAGATTGATGCCACAATCCTTTGTTTATATTTTCTAGTTGAAAGATTCATGTGTTGATTTTGGTCTCTTGAGCTTGTTTATTTTTACATTATATTTAGGTGGTTAGGATGTTGATTTCATGCTAATTTCCTTTGATTATGAGATTAGGTAGTTTTGACAAACTTTCTAATCTATGGTTACAAACTTCAATGAATGCTCATCATGATGTTTTTATCCTATTATTAGGTCACCTTTTGATATTTATCTTAATTCATGATGTTTTGTCATTATCATTGTCATTTATATCATTTCTTTAAGTGGATGCATGGTCTAGGTAACTTTGTTGGATAGGTTGTTTCTTGTGTTTTTATTTTCTTGTTTTTATTATATGCTAGTTTATTTAGTTATTCAAATTGGGATTCGGTTGGTCATTTACAAATATTTAGTATTAAAAAATTGTTGTGTTCACGGATTGGTACTTAGTTCTTGCCGACACTTTATTACAATCGATAGGTACACTGGCCTTTCGTGTGTGGTTTAGTTGTAGGTGAAAGCCTATTTTTAAAACCCAATTTGTGTGGAAATTTTATTCAAATTTTTATATATTTAATCACACATGTCAATCTTCTTTCCATGAACAACAACTAGTAATGTGATTTTCTTCATAAACATATTGAGTCATCTCCCAAAACGATCAAATAATGTTATAATACACATGGAGATTGGTGAATATGGCTCAATATATGCTTGATCGGCGTTAAAAGATAAATCACATCACCAAACATAGCCCGACCAAAGAAATTCTGCCCCAAAAACACCACTAAGTTGTGTGTGGGTTCAACCACCCAACTAGTAGAAGAAGCAGGCTCATCTTCTTCTTGTTCTTGTACATGATCAGCAACAACGGGTTGTTTTTGTTGTTCTTGTATAATTTCAGCTTGATGTATCGCATGTTGCTCTTGCTGACCCTCAAGAATATTTTGTTGTTCTTGTATAAAATAATTTTGGTTACTTAATGGTGTTTATTATAAAGCAAAGTTAAATAAAATAATAGAGTGTGGGCATGGACAATAAAATATGGAATAAGGGATGGTGATGGGCATTAGGTCCATAGGCTTAAGTGTATTTAAACACCTTCAAACCTCCCTAAAACCCTAAAAACCCTCATTCCACCTTTGCCTATACACACTCAAAAACACACACAAACACTCTCTTTTGACCCGGATCCAGATCTGAGCAAGAAAGAGGACTCAGGTGTTGGTTCCCATAGAAAAATAAGAAACACGTCTAGATCCACGTATTGGTTCAGATCCAAACCAAACCGAAACCCAAAAAGATAGTTGCACAGCTAAGGAGGGGTGCTACAGTTAAATCAGAAATAAACAAGACTCAGGTGCACTTCTAGGCCCATTTAATTGTTATATTTTTTGGTACTTTGTGCATTCTCATATGTACTTAATTAATACACTTCCCTTAGGTGGTATGTGTATGCAATATGAGTTTCTATGAATGTTATACAAATGATATTGAGATAATGAAAGAATGTAGAAAGAATTAGATGTAGAAAAGTAAACGTATATGAACATATGTATATATAATGTATGGTTATATGGTTATCCGATGCATAAGGGAACTAGAGCCTAATAATATTCATGGAAGATGTATGGTTGTATGGTTATCCAATGCCAAAGGGAACCATATTCTAATAATATTCGAGGCAGAGGGAACCAAACCCTAATCATATATAAGGTTGAAGGGAACCGGACCCTAATAATATCAAAGGCAGAAAGAGAACTGGGCCCTAATAGTACTTGAGTAAGTAAGGTTAAATGCTCATTAAAACGTAGAAATGATTATGTACGTATTAGTAAGATAAATAAAGAAAGAAAGTATGAAAAATATGAAAGTTTGGAAGTACTGAAGTAAGAATGTATGTATGTGTGTATAAATGAAAGGTAAGTTAAGTATACCATATGTGTCTTCGGATATATATATATATATATATATATATATATATATATATATATATATATATATATATATAAATCTAATGTATGTTGCCTGATTAACTAGAATTGACTTAGCGTAGCTGTCTTTCAGTATGCACCCAGGTGAGTAGAATGAAACAGTTGGCTTGAAGAGGGACACTTGGTAGAAGAATAAGGAAACTGGCATATGAAGAATGGAAGTTATGATATTATGTGTTGTATTGAACTTAAAGACATATTTTAATATTTATTTAAATTTAAGTTATGTAATGAACGGTTGACTTTTATTTTTCTGTGAAAAGTTTTAATTCACTCTGATATTTAGAACTGTGTTTATGAGTAAATCCAACGCTAATGTAGGGCACCGGGCTCGTGGCCTTACAAGTTGGTATCAAAGCATACGCTCGAGAGAAATAAGAATCCTATATGCTTAGAGTTGAACAAAGAATGTGACTTTAGTAAGAAAAGAAAGAAGATTCCAGTTCAAGAAAGCCATGTGCCACTCAAGCAAGCTTAATAAAGGTAAAGACATGATTAATTTCATGTATAATGTTGGAATGTATAGAAAGTTAGTTTGAGTGCTAGAGATAAGGTTATGTGATTATATGAAATGTTTGATTGAGTGTTTAACCGTTTAAAAATTGAACCTAGCACAAGTGGACTCACAAAGGGAAATGTATAGGACACAAAAAGTAACGTGATCAGCTAATCATAGTTGGCCACTTTTATCACCTGCTTGCCTTACTATCCTTGTACTAAATAGTTCCTAGAGTGATGACGTTTGTGTTTCCTTATAAAATACAAATGGATGGAGAAAAAAAGCGGTTGGTCAAGAGGTCACACGAGATGACGTGGTAGGCCACGTGTCACCCCGATACATTCTGAAGAACCAATTACTAACACCAGAGATGAAAGGAGTGTAACCGAGCGAGACGAAGGGAATCAACTTGACCCTACTATTCAAGCTGCCATTGCTCAAGCTGTAGCTGTTGCATTGAAGATTCTACATCCAGAAGGGTCTTCTGGAAGCCATGTTAAAACCACTGAGAGGACCAAATAGAACTCCAAGAATGATGATGGGATTGAGAAAGAAGAATCAAGTGAATTTCGGTGTGTGAAATTCGGTGAAGGGAAGAGGGGCTAGGATGGGTGCAACTAAAAGTCGTTCTAAGGTTGCGACCCGCTGAAGCTGACTGGCTTGGGGGATGCAATCGCTACTCTCTAGTGGATAACTGCTATGGACAAGGATATCCGAATTAACAAGTGTCGTCCCGACCAAGCAGTGGGTTATGCTACCAAGTTGTTTGGTGATGAGGCTATGTTCCGGTGGGAAACCATGGAACAAAGAAGACCCCTGAGGAGATCAAGGCTATGATATGGAATGATTTGAAGGAAATGATTATGAAGCAGTTTTGTGCTGATGCTGAAGTTGAGAGGGCTGAGATGAATTTTCTAAATCTGAAGGCGGGCAAGACGACACACCGCGAGTACCCTACTGAATTCAACCGCATGTCTAGGTTGGTACCTGATATGGTGAACACTGAAGTGAAAAGGTTCAAGTGCTACATCAGGGGGCTGCCACAGAATGTCCGCACACTAGTCAGGGCTAGTAAACCTGCTACTTTTGATTCTGCTGTTAAACTTGCAGAATTGGTTTATGACCACCTGGCTGTGGACGATGTGGTGGTAGAAGAGAAGAAATACAAGAAATAGTTTGCTTATGCTAGGTGACCAGGTACTCCGATGTTGAATCCCGTGGATAAGAAGCAGAAGATGTGGGAGAGAAAGCCCTGTAAAACGTGTGGTAAGATGCACAGTGGTGAGTGTAGGTGGGGTGTTGGTTCTGATACTTTCCACAAGGGCGGGAAAATTCATGCTGGGGAGTGCAAGCTTGGGTCGAATGCTTGCTACAAGTGTGTAAAGGTGGGGAATTATACTAATGAGTTCAGTGCAAAGACTGCATGTTACAAATGTGGTAAGATGGGTCATATGACGAGAGAGTACACTGATGATGAAGCTGGAGGAAGTGGACTGGCCTATTACCCTTTATGTAATGACCTTAGGGGGACTCGATGTGGTTTTGGGAATAGACTGGTTGTCTGAGTTTGAGGCTCAGATAGTGTGTAAGAGTAGATTGATAAAATTTAAATCTACGAATGTTGGTACGGTGACGGTTTATGGTGATAAAGAAATTTTAGGGCTTAATGTCATTTTGATGATAAAACCCGAAGGTTTGTTAAGGCAAGGGTGTGGTGCCTACTTGGCGTATGTTGTTAGAACTGCGGCTGAGATGAAAGAAGTGAAAGATGTGAATATAGTGTGTGGCTATCCAGAAGTGTTCCAAGAGAATCTTCCAGGGTTAGAGCTAGCAGCTGCAGTGCATGCTCTCAAGATCCGGAGACATTATCTATATGGCACTAAGTATACTCTTTATACGGATCATAAGGGTTTAAAGTACTTCTTTGAGCTAAAAGAGTTGAACATGTGACAGAGGATATGGTTAAAGTTGATAAAGGACTATGATTGTGATATAAAATACTATCCTGGTAACGCTAATATGGTCATTGACACGCTAAGTCGTAACAACGAAGTCATTGCACCAGTAAAGTCTTATAAGTTTATCATTAACTTAGATCTCTTCGGAGAGATCATCAAGGTACAGTCAGAGGTGCCATTAGATGAAGGATAAATGAAGAAGAAAAGAATTCTTAGACAACAAAGTGAGTTGATAGATAACATCCATGGTGGAAAGACTAGATTTGACCCTATGTGGATTCCATGCCATGACGATCTTAGAAGTCGAATCTTAGATGAAGCTCATAAGTTGAGGTACTCGATTCATCTAGGATCCACCAATGTATCAATACCTGAAGATAGACTAATGGTGGCCATATATGAAGGATGAGGCAGTGGATTACGTCAATAAATGCTTAACTTGCTTGAAAGTCACAGTAGAGCACCAGATACCGTGTGGAAAAATGCAGCCATTAGAGATACCAATATGAAAATGGGAATACATCACCATGGAATTCATAACTAAGAAACCACATACATGTAAACATCATGATACCATTTGGGTGATGGTGGACCGTTTAACAAAAAGTGCTTACTTTTTGCCAATTCTAGAGGCTATCTCGTCAGAATTGTTAGAAAACGTGTTCATAAAATAGGTTATGGCTAAAACTGGAGTGCTGTTATCAATCGTGTCTGATAGAGATACTCGCTTTACTTCAAGATTCTGGAAGAAGTTCCATGAAAAAATAAGAACAAGACTGAACATCAGTACGACATATCATCCTCAAACAGATGGGTAGTCTCAGAAAACTATCCAAACCTTTGAGGATATGCTACACACTTGTGTCTTAGACTTCATAATAAGTTGGGATGATCACCTACATCTAGCAGAATTCTCTTAAAACAATAGCTACCACTCAAGTATTGGTATGCTGCCATTCGAGATGTTATATGGTAACTGTTGTAGAACTCTTGTAGGTTAGGGAGATATTGGTCAGAAAGAGATTGGAAGTTTAGAATTTATGTAAGAAATCTCTTCAGGGGTTGATCAGATCAAGGCAAGAGTGAAAGTTGCCCAAGACCACCAGAAAACCTATGTTGACAAATGGCGACGATCGATTGAGTTTAGCATTGGTGACAATGTGATGCTCAAGGTCTTGCCTTGGAATGGAATTATTCATTTCAGGAAGAGAGGAAATTTAAGTCCAAGGTATATTGGACTGCTTAAGATCGTACATCGTATGGGTGAACTGGCTTACACGCTTGATTTACCTGATGGGTTGGAGGGAATTCACTCTACTTTTCATGTTTCTCACTTGAGAAAATGTCTAGCTGATAACACGTCTCATGTGCCATTATTAGATATTGAGGTTGATAACAATTAAACTATATTGAACAACCTGTAGTGATAGTTGACCGCTAGGAAAAGCAGTTTTGTCATAAAGCTATCCGCTTGGTGAAAGTGATATGGAAGAATCGTAAGGGATCATACACTACTTGGGAAGTTGTAGAAAAAATGCACAATTTTTACCCAAATTTGTTTAAGTAATAGGTAGGTTTCGAGGACGAAACCTCTCTTAAGGAGGGTAGACTTGTAACATCCTATTTTAATAATAATAAATAAAATAACTTCGTTTACTTAATGGTGTGTTATTATTTAGTTAAGTTAATAAAATAGTAGAATGTGGGCTTGGACAATTAAATATAGAATACGGGATGGTGATAGGCCTTAGGTCCATGGGCTTAGAGGTATTTAAACACCCTTAAGCCTCCTAAAAACCTAAAACCCCTCATTCCACCTTTGCCTCCACATAATGAAAAACACACACAAACACTCTCCTTCATCCCGGATCCAGATCCGAGCAAGAAAGAGGGTGATTTGTAGCTGATTCCCATAGACAAACAAGAAACACCTCTACATCTACGTGTTGGTGAAAGTGATATGGAAGAATCGTAAGGGATCATATCCCCTTGGTGAAAGTGATATGGAAGAATAGTAAGGGATCATATGCTACTTGGGAAGTTGAAGAAGAAATGCACAAGTTTTTTCCAAATTTGTTTAAGTAATAGTTAGGTTTCGGCGACGAAACCTCTCTTAAGGAGGGTAGACTTGTAAGATCCTATTTTAATAATAATAAATAAAATATTTTCGCTTACTTAATGGTGTGTTATTATTTAGTTAAGTTAAATAAAATAATAGAGTGTGGGCTTGGACAATAAAAGATAGAATAAGGGATGGTGACGGGCCTTAGGTCCATGGGCTTAGGGTTATTTAAACACCCTTAAACCTCCCCAAAACCCCAAACCCCTCATTCCACCTTTGCCTCCACACACTGAAAAACACACACAAACACTCCCTTTCATCCTGGATCCAGATCCGAGCAAGAAAGAGGGTGATGTGTAGCTGATTCCCATAGACAAACAAGAAACACGTCTAGATCCACGTGTTGGTCTAGATCCGAACCAAACTGGAACCAAAAAAGTTAGTCGTGCACAGCTAAGGGTGGATATTACAGTTAACTCAGAAAGAAACAGGACTCTTGTGAGTTTCTAGCCCAATTTCCTTGTTATGTGTTTTGGGGCTGTGTGCATACTCCTATGTATTTAGTTAATACACTTCCCTTAAGTGGTAAGTGTGCATTATGAATGTCTATGAATGATATTGAAATAATGAATGAATGTAGAAAGAATTAGATGTATACAAGATATGAACATATCTATATCTAATGTATAGTTGTATGGTTATCCAACGTATTAGGGAACCAGAGCCTAAGATTATTCGAGGAAGATGTATGGTTTTATGGTTATCCAATGCATAAGGGAACCGAACCCCAATAATAGTCGAGGTAGAAGGGAACCGAACCCTAATAATATCCGAGGCAGAAGGGAATCAGACCCTAATAATATTCTAGGCAGAAGGGAACCGTGCCCTAATAATATTCGAGATAGAAAGGGAACCGTGCCCTAATAATATCCAAGATAGAAAGGGAACCAAACCCTAATATTACTCGAGGAAGTTGGGCGAAATGTTCTTTCAAACGTAGACATGGTTATGTACGTATTAATAAGATAAAGTAAGAAAGAAAGAAAGTATGAAATATATGAAAGTATGAAAGTAATGAAGTAAGAATGTGTATGTGTTTATGAATGAAAGGTAAGAGAAGTATACAATGTGTGTCTTCGCATACATATATATGTTGCCTAATTCACTAGAACTCACTCAGCGTAGCTGACTTTTAGTATGCACGCAGGTGAGTAGAATGAAACAACTGGCTTGAAGAGAGACATATGGTATAAGAATAAAGAAACTGACATTTGATTAATGGAAGTTATGATATTGTGTGATGTATTGAACGCAAAGACATGTTTTCATAGTTATATAATAAATGGTTGACTTTATGTTTTCGTGAAAAGTTTTTATTCACTCTGATATTTAAAACTGTGTTTATGAGTAAATCCAACGATAATGTAGGGCACCAGGCTCGTGGCCTTACATAAAAACTTATAAAAGAAAAACCAAAAATATTTTTCTATCTTCTTTATTTTCCAATTTTAGATTTAGTTTTAATTTTTAAGTTCTATTTATCTAGTTGATAAGTTGCTTACTTTAGCTTAGCTTTAGTTGTGCATTTAGATCTTTTTACTCACTTAGTTAGTGTATGATCTCTATTTCTACTTCCGACCTCATTTCAACACTTTCCGGACTTGAAGGCTACTTTCACCAAAGAAAACTCACTCAAGCGCGTAAAGAAATCAAAGGAGTTAAGAACGAACTGGAGGACGGTACATCGACCTAGACGAACCAAGAAGAACCTATGTTGGCAGAGCAAAACATCGAGCTAAACAACGAGTTAAACATGAGCTAATATGGAATCCGACACTCGATGGCTATGGCAATTGAGTTGCACCATCCGAAATACTTTAAAACTTTGAAATCAAAGGTAACATTCATATGATAAGAAACTCTATCCAATTTCGTGGCCTTCTCGATGAAGATCCCTAGTCTGATATTTCCTGATTTCTTCGAATCTGTGGAACTTTCAAAATACAAGGATGCTCTGAAGATCAAATTAGACTTGAACTCTTTCCATTTTCGCTCAGAGGCCAGGCCTTGTAATGGCTTGAATCTTTGTCATCCGGTACCATCACCACTTGGAATCAGATGGTTGAGAAATTCCTTCTAAAATATTTCCCACCTGACAAAACTGCCAGGTATCGAACCAACATCTTCGGATTTTGGAAACAGATGAAGACGAGTCACTACACGCAACATGGGAGAGATACAAGAGCCTTCTTTGATGATTCCGCACCATGGATTGAACAGATGGCTTCAAGTCTATACCTTCTTCGACGCTCGAACTATTCAAAACAAACAAGCAATCGATCAAGTCGCTGGTGGAGATCTCGGAACCAAATCACAAATGAGGCATTCGTGATCTTAAAATAAGCTTCCAAGTAAATCTTTGCCTATAATCCACCTCGATCAACCCCGTCATGCAAATGCATACACCATGGCGACAACGATACCTTTACCTATGCATAATTCGAGGCTCTCTCGAAGAAATTTGAACAACTTCAGTCTGAGCTGGTAAAAGCAAAGGTAAAGTGTGACAGGTGTGGGGGAGATCACAAGGTTAATCACTGCCAAATATGACCATTGAAGAATGTGATTTCTTAGGCCGAAAAATTAACATGTATGACAACTCTTGCAATTCTTACAACCCTTGTTGGAGAAATCATCCAAACTTCAGCTAGAGGGATGGAGCCAGCAATCAAGCTCCGTCTAACTTTTATAAAAAACCTTTCAATCAAAACCAACACCCTCAACCTAAACCTCCATACCAGAACCAAGGTGCAAATACTAGCCAACAACCAAACAGTGGATCTACAGTGGAGACCCTGCTAATTCAACTCATAACAAGTACTGACGCTTCCTACAAATTGAACGAAGAAAAATTCCAGAAGAATGAAGTGTAGCTAAGGAATCATAAGGCTTCTCTACAAAACATCGAAAGCCAAGTGGGTCAGTTAGCCTAGTTACTTTCTGAAAGACCACCCGGAGGACTCCCTAGTAACAATATTACCAATCCTAATGCTCAAGCCACTGCCATAACTCTAAGAAGTGACAAAACTACCGTAAACAACTCACATTTCACACCTATCCAATCTGAAGGTGTAATTGAAGTTCTTGACACACTTGATAGTCAACCAAGTCCAACCATTCCTAAACCTGTGAAGCCATATGTTCCACTAAACCTTTATCCAGCTTGCCTAAAGCAGGAAAAGATGGAGGCACAATATGGCAAATTCCTAGAACTCTTTAATCTGATATTCTTTAGCCGACCCAGAACAGGCTTCCATAGAAAATTATCTGATATTCTCCAGAACAGGCTTCCAAAGAAAATGACTGAACCTAGAAGTTTTACATTCCCTTGTTTGATAGGAAACTAGTTTGTTAGTAATTCTTTAGCCGACCTAGGAGCTATCGTCAACCTAATGCCTTATACGATCTTCTCCAAGTTAGGACTCGGAGATCCTACTCCAACTCATATGAGCATTCAGCTAGCCGATAGATTAGTAAAATACCTAAGAGGCATAGTTGAAAACATGTTTGTCAAAATCGATAAGTTTGTCTTTCCAGGTGACTTCGTTATTCTGGACATGGATGAAGACACTTCTTTACCTCTAATACTAGGAAGACCATTCTTTTCTACTACTAGAGCACTCATATATGTTTGCACCGACAAACTCATTCTTAGGGTAGAGGATGAGAAAGTAACTTTTGACATAGGTAAATCAATGAAACATCTACAGTACACAGATGATTTGGAATACTTCATGGATATGAGTGAATCAATAGTGAGTTGTCATTTAAGGAAAACAATAGAGAAAGAAGCATGTGACACATAGTTAATTGTAGAGAAAGCACAATGTCGTCAACTCAGAATATCAACTTGTGAAGGATGAAGAAGATGAAAGAAACTCAAAGGAAACATTTGAAAAAGTAGATAGATATTTAGAACTAAAAGTCAAACCCTCTATAGAAAATCCCTCTAATTTAGAACTTAAGGAATTACCCAAACAACTCGAGTATGCTTTCCTTGAAGACAAATCTCAATTACCTGTCATAATTTCTTCCGACCTTCAGAGCGATGAGAAAGAAAGACTCCTTGAAGTCCTTAAATCTCATAAGAAAGCCATCGTTTGTAAAATCATGGATATCACAGGAATCAACCCGTCACTTTGTACTCACAAGATTTTAATGGGAAAAAGTTCAAACTTGTAGTGCAACACCAGGGATGACTGAATCTAAATATGCAAGATGTGGTGAAAAGGAAGTACTCAAACTACTGGATGCATGATTAATTTATCCCATATCCGATTCTCCTTGGGTAAGTCATGTTCAAGTAGTTCCAAAGAAAGGAGGAATGACAGTGGTCACCATGAAAAGAATGTGCTGATTTCTATGAGAACCGTCACAGGATGGCGAGTTTGCATTGACTATCGCAAACTCAACTATGCCACTGAGAAATATCACTTTCCTCTCCCGTTAATTGATAAGATGCTCGAGCGTCTATAAGGGAAGATGTACTACTGATTTATAGAAGGATTCTCTGGTTATTTTCAAATTCCTATCGCTCCTGAAGATCAGGATAAACAACATTCACATATCCCTATGGCACATTCGCTTACCGATGAATGCCTTTTGGGCTGTGTAATGCTCCAGCTACTTTTCAACGTTGTATGGTAGTTATATTTCACGACATTATTGAGGATTCAATGGAAGTCTTCATGGATGACTTCTCCGTATTTGGTGATTCCTTCAATTTATGTCTTTAAAATCTTGACAGGATGTTAGCCAGATGTGAGGAAGCCAACCTTGTGTTAAACTAGGAAAAATGCCACTGTATGGTTAAAGAAGGTATTGTTCTTGGGCACAAGATATCTCAAGCAGAATTAGAGGTGGATAGAGCCAATGCAGAAACTATTTCCAAACTTCCACCGCCCACATATGTTAAAGCTATTTGAAGTTTTCTTGGCCATGTGGGTTTTTATCATCTTTCCATAAAAGACTTTTCAAAGGTAGATCGGCCAATGACTTAACTTCTTGAAAAGGATGCTTTATTCATCTTTTCCGGAAGATTATTTGAATGCATTCCAGATTCTAATGGAAAAACTTGTAGATGCTCCAATTATGGAATCCCCATGTTGGACTCTGCCATTTGAACTTATGTGTGTTGCAAGCTATTTTGCAGTTGGAGCAGTCTTAGGACAAAGAAAAGATAAACACTTTCATCCGATCTACTACGCCAACAGAACTCTCAATGATGCTCATGAAAATTATACAACTACCGAGAATAGGGATGAACATTTTGTCCCAAATACTCGTACTTGTTCTCGTACTCGTACATATACCTATACCCCATACCGATTTAACCTATTTAGTAGGGGTGTTGGTACTCATTTTTTGTTGAATTTCGGTACATTTACAATCGGGTACAGGTACTTTTCAACGTTGTATGGTAGTTATATTTCACGACATGAGTGAGGATTCAGTGGAAGTCTTCATGGATGATTTCTCAGTATTTGGCGATTCCTTCAATTTATGTCTTTAAATTTTGACAGGATGTTAGCAAGATGTGAGGAAGCCAACCTTGTGTTAAGCTGGGAAAAATGCCACTGTATGGTTAAAGAAGGTATTGTTCTCGGGCACAAGATATCTCGAGCAGGATTAGAGGTGGATAGAGCCAATGTAGAAACTATTTCCAAACTTCCATCGCTCACATCTTTTAAAGCTATTCGAAGTTTTCTTGCCATGTGGGTTTTTATCGTCTTTTCATAAAAGACTTTTCAAAGGTAGCTCGGCCAATGACTCAACTTCTTGAAAAGGATGCTCTATTCATCATCTCCGAAGATTGTTTGAATGCATTCCAGATTCTAAAGGACAAACTTGTAGATGCTCCAATTATGGTATCCCCATGCTGGACGCTGCCATTTGAACTTATGTGTGATGCAAGTGATTTCGCAGTAGGATCAGTCTTAGGACAAAGAAAAGATAAGCACTTTCATCGATCTACTGCGCCAACAGAACTCTTAATGATGCTCAAGAAAATTATACAAGTACCGAGAATAGGGATGAACATTTTGACCCAAATATCCGTACTTGTTCTCGTACTCGTACACGTACCTGTACCCCATATCGATTTAACCTATTCAGTGCGGGTGTTGGTACTAATTTTTTGTTGAATTCGGTACAGGTACAATCGGGTACAGGTACGGGTACGTTTGGTAATTTGTACCTGTTTGGAATATATAAGAGTTTAATTGGGATTCTTCATATTTAATATATAACATAAATTCTCCAACCATGTTATTATTGAACAAGTACCAAACGTTTCTTCAATATTAAATAATATAACATCATTAACTTGAACCAACAAACAGATCACTTAAAGTTGGCGACCGAATTATGGTTCTTCAATACTAACCTTTCATTAAATCGACGACCAATTAGGTACTTTTACTAATTTGATACATGTCACGTAGTTGTTCAAGTACCGATACCTGGGCAAATTCAGGTTTTTTGTTATGCTTACTGGTACCGGTTTCAAGATCATTGAAGATTTGAAAATAAAAAAGCAAAATGGTAAAAAAACAGGTATCATGCCGAAATACCCATACCGTACAGAAAACTTTGGTATGAGTATTGGTATATATTGATTTTTGGTATGAGTAAAATCGGGTATAGGTATAGGTACAGATATAGGTATTGTCTCAAGCTCGTCCCTAACCGAGAAGGAGCTTTTGGTCGTAGTCTTCGCTTTCGACAAATTATGTTCTTATCTGGTTCTTTCAAAGACCATCGTCTACACTGATAATGCAGAGATTAAGTACTTGTTTAGAAAACAAGATGCTAAACCCCGTCTGATCCGATGGATTTTACTTTTAAAAGAATTTGACATCAAAATAAAAGACAAAAGGGGCTGAAAATGTTGCAGCCGACCACCTTTCTCCTTTGGAATGCCCAGCTTCACAAGAAACAAAGGGGACAGGGATATATGTCAAATTTCCCCATGAGTCTCTTATCCATATCCAGACTCATGAAGGTTATCATCCTTGGTTCGCTGATTTGGCAAATTACAAAGCTAGTTGAATTGTTCTCAAATGAATGACTTATCCACAAAGGAAGAAATATTTTTCTGACATCAAATATTACTTTTGGGAAGACCCCTACCTATTTTTCATGAGCCGATAATGTCATCCTAAGGTGCATATATAGAGACGAAGCACACGAAATCCAAAAACAATGTCATGAAGGACCGACAGGAAGTCATCATGGAGCATCGGCAACTTCAAAGAAAGTATTTGACGCTGTCACTATTGGCCTACATTCTACCAAGAAGCAAACGAAATGGTTCGCTAGTGTGATGCATGTCAACGTGCCAACAACATATCATCTCGAGATAAAATGCTGCAAAGACCAATCCAGGTCTATGAAGTATTTGACATTGGGGGCATCGACTTTATGGGACCATTTCCAATATCATTCGGTCCTCATTGTGTCCTAGTTGCAGTAGATTACGTGTCAAAATGGGTCTAAGGCCAAGCTTTACCTACCAATGATGCTATGATGGTAGTCAAGTTTCTGAAGAAATTATTCTCTCATTTTGGTATTCCCAAAGCACTGGTAAGTGATCTGTAACATCTTACTTTTGATAATAATAAATAAAAGAATTTTGTTTACTTAATCGTGTGTTATTATTTAGTTAAGTTAAATAATAATAATAATAATAATAATAATAATAATAATAATAATAATAATAATAATAATAATAATAATAAAAGAATGTGGGCTTGGACAATAGAAGATGTAATAATGGGTGGTGATGGGCCTTAGATCCATGGGTTAGGGGTATTTAAGCACCCTTAAAACTCCCTAAAACTCTCATTTCCACATTTTCCTCCACACACTAAAAAACGCACACATACACTCTCCTTCATCTCAGATCTAGGTCGAGCAAGAAAGAGGGTGATTTGCAGCTGATTTCCTTAGACAAACAAGAAACACGTCTAGATACACGTGTTGGTTCAGATCCGAACCAAAGTGGAACCCAAAAAGGTACGTTCTTGATATAATGGTTAGGTTTTAGGTGTCTGTTAGTCTTAAGATTTGGTACTAAAGCTAATTTGACCTTACCATGTAAGAAAAACATAAATTTGTAGTAAACAAGTTGTTTGGGATGAACTAGTGATGTTCGGAACGAGTTAAAGTAAAAAAATGAAGTTGTTATGGTCCAGAACTAGTTTCATTTGTAAAACGAGCATGACGGGATGTAAGGAAGTGATTAGAATGGATAGGATTAAAAAACCAGATTCGAATTAATTTCCTGAGAAACTCGATTCGTTTGGAGGAAAAATGAATCGAATTGAAATGAAATAAATCGATTTGAAATGAAACGAATCGAATCGAAACGAAACGAATCGAATCGAATTGAAACGAATCGAGTCGAATTGAAACGAATCGAGTCGAATTGAAACGAATCGAATCGAACTGAAACTCGATTTGATTAGACTGAAAACTTGATTCGATTAGAATGAAAACCCGATTCGATTAGAATGAAAACTTGACTCAAATTAAATTCAGTTCGTTTAAACTTTAGCTCGACCCGAGCCAGGGGCTCTGCCCCTTTGACCCTTATAGGGGTTACCACCCTTAAAACCACGTTGCCAGGGGCGTTGCCTCATTCGTTAGGGGTTTCACTTACTTAGAATATGATCTGTTAGGGGTGGAAAATTGATACATAAAATTGCTAAACAGTTAGCCGCGTACGCTAAGGAGGGGGGCAGTTAACTCAGTGAGAAATAGGACTAGTGTGAGTTTCTAGCCCCATTTCGTTAATATATTTTCGAGGTTGTGTGCATACTCGATGTCATTAGCTAATAAACTTACATTGAGTGGTAAGAGTATGATATGTGAATGTTTTATGAATGATATATGATTGATGTAGAAAAGGTTAAGAGTATGTATGAAAGTTTGTGTGTGTGTATGTGTCTGTGTGTGTATACCCAAAAAGAAATGTATGTATGGTTGTATGGTTATAAGGGTGGTAGACCCTAATAATATATGTGAAGGGAGAGTGGCAGGATCTAATAATATCTGTGAACGGAGGTTGACAGACCCTAATAATATATGTGAAAGAAGGGTGGCAAACCCAAATAATATGTAACATTCATTATTTATCAAACCCGAAACCCGACACATTTATTATTATTGTTTTTATTATTATTATTATTTCTTTTTATTTTTTCTTTTGTTTCATAAATTATTCGAACGTGCAGAGCTAAATGAATTCTCGCGTCGATTAAATATATGTATTTTATTTTATTGATTTATTTTTGCTATTTATTGATTTAACTATGATTTATGCGCAATAATAGCCCCTTAGATAATTTAAGCCCACCTTTTGCACCCACAACTAAAGATTAAGGACCATATTGCAATTTAATAAAAATATTCCTTTCTTTCCTCCCTCCCTTTTCCCACCAACGGTCATAGCCCCCCCCCCCCCCTGCTTGTTCCTCAATCTTTGGCGAAATAGATCTTTCCAAATCCTTTGCTAACCAAAAACGCGTTGTACAGACACACTAATCATAGTAAATGATAGCGATTTGACAGCTAATTGACTCGTTTCCAACATTAACAATCCGTGGATGAACAACCTCAAAACGCGATATATAAAAGATATTAAGTCAATTAAATTGACCCACACCATCCTCTTATAACCACGAAACTAAAACCCATATCAATTATAACCCAGAAGGCTGTTTAAATCATGTTTAAGTTAGATTTTAGCCGAAAACCCTAATCATACGTTCTCATTCAATTCAGACATGATAGAGGTAACTGTTGTATGGTTCCAACTCGGTTTTGCATTATCTATAAAACCCCTTTGTCAATTATGTTTGACAGAGGGTGTAAATCATTCAATTTTGGGTTTGATCTATTAGGGTTTATAACATGAATTGGGTTTTGATTTGAACTAGTGTATAAATATTTTGAGTTCCATTATATAAATGTGTTAGCCACCAGCCTAGTTGGCCGGTGCACCTTCTGTTAAGACATGTGACACTCGCAGACCTGGGTTCGAGTCCCTGAGTCACCGTTTTTTTTTGTTTTCTTTTTTTTTTCCCTTTATTTTGATTTTATTCTCTTTTGCTTTAATTAAACATTAATATTCAAGTAGATTTATATTAAAAGCTAATATTATATTAATTTGTTGCTCGAACCAATCCTCATTAAACCTTCATAATAAACCTAGATTAATGTTTCCGTAAATATAAAAATATAAGTTTTACATATATTTATTAAATTTATATTTTCTAGATTTAAAACCTAAATTTTTAAAAGAAAATTAAACTAAGAATAGTTTTATTCGTCTAAACTAGCCGACCACCAAAGCAAGTTATTTTCATTTAAATACATTATTATATAATAATTATTAGCAATTTATAGTTTAAAAAAATCTATCAATAACTTATGAGAATAATTAATTGTTACGATTTTTATTCGACGTATATAAAATGTATATAAAATATATTCAATGTTTTATAAATCCCAAATCTGTTATAAACCCTTATTATCGAGTCCTGTTCATTTATAGCATCCGAGTATTTATTTTAGTTGTACATTTAAAATTAGGAGATATCGTCGGGACTCTTCGCGGAAACTAACTAACTTGTTCACTTTACCCGTCTTCCCGTTATCATCTACATTATCTCTACGGTGAATTTACATACCCCTTTTTCTATCTTTTATATTTTGGGGGTAGCATGTATACCTTATTCACTTATACTCATGTTTTATTTCCACATCTATTCAAAACATAATTCAGTATATGTGTATGTGTGATTATTGCATGCTCTATGATTATGCTCTATGTGCTTAATTGTTTACTTTATGTTGGTGGTTGGTATCTCATCCTCATATAACCTCATCTAGTATGATCATACATTTACCTAAGTACATTGATTTTGTATAAATAGGAACGGGTCCACCTCTATTTAGTTATTTACATTTTCATAGGAATTGTAATGCTCACCATTTACATGTGAATTGTGATTTACCTGTCTATATATATATATATAGCTAATGTTTATGTATTCGCACCAACATTCGTGTTGACATACTCTATTTTTATACATGCTACAGGTACAAGTAGTGATCGAGATTGAATATATTAGTTTTACCTTAGGATATTTATTCAAATAATAAATATGATGTAATTGTTATGATTATTGAAATTGTGTACATGTTTAATGTTAATGAAATTAAATATTTATTGTCACTTTAATTAGTGTCATTTGAGCTACTGTCCAATCAATACGTTACACCCCGGCATGTTCCGCCGCCTTTGGTCGGGGTGTGACATAATATATGTGAAAGGAGGGTGGCAGACCCAAATAATAAATGTGAGGTTATAGGGTGAAAGGTTCTTTCAAACGTATAAGTATGTATGTCAAAAGCAAGTTATAATATGTAATTAAGAAAGAATGAATGTATGAAGGCAAGAATGAAGGTATGTACTTATTTATGTGCAAAAGAAAGTTAAGCAGGTTAAGTATGTAGTATGTGTCTTCAGATACGCATACGTAAAGATGTGAACGTAACGTATGTTGCCTGATTAACTAGAACTCACTAAACGTAGCTGACTTTTATTATGCACGTGATATGTCTTTACGTGTTTGCACCCTGAATTATAATATTGATTGCAGTAGTTTAAAAATTATTTAATTTTCTTTATATCATTCTTGTACATAAAAGCACACAGGTATTCCGAGGCTATGCCTCGTTACCAATTTTTTTTAAATCCTAGGACGATTTTTTAATCGGGAAATTCCTTAAGAAATCCCACCTTTTTACTCCCCTCTCCTTGAGGATTATTCGGATGACGGATATGTAGTAAATTGTAGGAGGGACATACTTGTTCACCCAACTCTAGACACCAAGGCTTGCGAGCCTAAGGAAGTGCAATGCGCATAAATCTCAATCAACCGCGAGACCCGGTTGCTTTCCTCGAGTGTTCGGTGAGGGTGTTGAACTTAATAAGTCAAAGCATGTCACACCAAACATACCCGAATCTAATACCCTCATTGTATCAAACGTGATCATGTGGCGATCAAACCCTTAAATCATAACCGAAATCACGGTGATACGTGGCTAAACTCGGATTTTCCTTATGTTGTTTTAGTTGAAAGAATGAGTGGGAAAAGCCATGGTGATACATGGATACCCCAACCATTCACCTCAACGCCCTCATCTCGATTTTAATAAATTTTAAATATGTTGTTGGAAAATTAAGCCATGGTGATACTTGGATATTTCAATAATGAAATTTTTATTTAATTTTTGATTTTGTTATGAATGACTATTTTCTCAAATTATCAATTTCATCAATATTCTACGTTAAAGTTAATAAAATTTTATTTTGTATCCTCACGAAATTTTACAAAACTCGAAATGTCACATAGTTATACAATTTTTCCCAATTATAATAAATTTTCACGTGTCATCATTGTAGCATGTCTTCTTCCCACTTCATCAACCGTAACCGTCGTACCGGTAACTTTGTCCGTAGCATGTCATCCCGCGTTGCTAAGGTAATCGTGGAAGACCTCCCAACAATGTACTTGCTCCTTCAAGCAATTCACAAATGCAAACCCAACCGATTACGTTGGAGCCGAGGGTGCTACTACCCTCCTCCAAAGGTTCGAACATATGGAAAGTGTGTTTCTCCATTGTGCATGTCCAGAAAACAAAAAGACCACCTACGCCTCAAGAGCCTTCAAATCTAGTGCCCTCACATGTTGGAATGGTAAAAAGTACGCTCTTGGGGTAGAGGTTGCCATAGCCTTGTCGTGGGAAGATCTCAAGAAACTCATGCTCGAATGGTTCTGCCCAAAATATGAACTCCGGAAACTTGGAAGAGGAGTTTTGAAACTTAAAGCAAGAAGGTGTTGATAATAACGCTTGCAATAACCGATTCCACGAATTAAGCCTTCTCATCCCGCATATGGTCACTCTCTTGGAGTAGGCCATTGATAAATACATCTCGGGTTTTCCTATGCATATCCAAGATTCCGTCCTAATCTGTGACCCAAAAGTCCTTCATGATGCCATCACTCTAGCTGGTACCCTCACCGAAAACCATGTTAAAGCCGGGACCTTGACGCGGAAGAATTCCAAGAAGCCTAATGATAAGCCTGCACCCGAGCCCACGAAAGAATCCAAGACCGAATCATTCAAGCACAACAACAACAACTCTCCCACTACCGCAACAATAAAAGAAAGTAAAATTCCCAAAACTATGTCTTAACCCAATCGCAAGCCCAACAAGCCCAACCTACCAAGAAGCCCTACACAGGACCCACCCATTATGTGATACGAGTAAATTTCACCAGTCGCCTAATCTCAAGTGTCGTCAATGCACCCATTGCGATCGATTTGGTCACATCTTTACCACATGCCGTGAACGCAACCAACTCCTGGTTCAACCGTTTACCTCACCTCTTACCCAACCCAAAACTTTACCTTATGCTCAAATGTTTACTCAAGCACCCTCAACCATTAGAGCTTGTTATAATTGTGGAGATCCTATCCATTATCGCAATGCATGGCCAAGACTCGCACACATGAACCAAATTCAATCCTACCCAACTCAAGCCACTCAATATCAAGCTTACCAAGTCCATGTCTATCCAACACAAGCTACCCAAGCCCAATTCAACCAAACCCAAGTAAATCAACTTCAGCCAATCCAAGCTCAACCCATTCAAGCCCAATCTAATCAAGCTGTCCAAGCCAACCAAAACTCATCCAACCAAGCCCAAGTTTACCAAATTACTCAAGGATAAGTGTGCTACATCAATGGTTCCCAACTCTAAGCCTAACCTTTCAAAAATACATGCTACACAAGAAATGTTTATTTTATGTAGTTCTTTTCATTTAAATCTAATGTAATGACTTCATTAAATCTCAAGATTTGTCATTTATGGTTATTTATTTCAAATTCAATTTCTCATCTATTTCTATGTCACACTAGTATTATTACACAATTTCTTTTATCACAAATTAATTGGTTTATGATATGTTATTTACTGGAACTAGGTTCATGGTGATGTGCATGGTTATCTAATAGTATTGTATTTGTATTATGAACTATCTATGACCGATTTTCGTACAAACGTTTGTTATGAAAACTGGGACTATGAACATGTGTTGCACATAGTTATCTAATAGAAGTCACATGTACAAGTTTTTTTTAATGCATGACTCCCCAAATTCCCCAAAGCTCACCTCAAGCTCATAGTACTCCTTCCTCACCTTATCCGATTTACGAGCTTTATTTAAAGCCTCACCTACAACTATATATATATATATATATATATATATATATATATTAGTCATGAGATTTGTTTATTGTGTGAACCTAATTATTTATTCGGGAATTTTGTCGTCATATCAAATATTTCTATACATCGAATGTGTAAGTGACTTATTTAATTTCAAAATTTCCTCCCTATATTTATTTTATTTAGTTGTTATTACTTCCAATCGTTAACTTCAACAATCTCGTTATATATATATATATATATATATATATATATATATATTTCCAAGTTCATTTATTAGTTGTTTATGAACATCAAATTTCACGCATTTACTTAGTTTCATCACTCTTGATCAAACCATTTCAATTTAATTATTGATTTAAAAAGTTTTCTTTTACAATGTTTTCAAACCCACACAACGGGACTAACCATGTGCATCATGCGACGATCTAACTAATTATGAGTGCACACATAATTATGAAATCCTAGCATGGAACTCATGGTGAATACGGTTTTGTGTCATTACTCGGAACCTAGGGTGATTTTAGGTAACGATAGAAATATCGATGTGATAAGGGCATGGTGGATACGCCGCTGGTACATCATTTATATAAGTGTCCTTATCTTATTTTCCGTATGTAATGTTATTCGGGTCACTTGAAAGTCTGTGTTATTTTATATATAAAAAAGGGGGTTTTCTCTTGACACTTACTTCCTTTCTTTCTGTTATGGATTTTCCTTAATTGCGGTACGAAATTTCCCAAAAGTTGTGGATACTGTAACATTAGTTATATTTCAAACCCGAAACCAGATACATTTAATATTATTATTATTATTATTATTATTAGAGAAATCTGCATTTTGTCTCCCTGGTATATGGACCAATTCGACAGGTTTGACACAGAAAATGATTTGCGAACTTTGGACCATTGTGATATTTGGGCGGGTCAATCTGTACCCAACCGTTAAATATTTTCGTTAAAGGCTGTTAAGATGGGGGTGTTTTGGTCTTTTTACAAATGAAAATTTGGCAATAAAAATATGCCATTCTGTTTTTAATCTTTTTTGAAAGCTTGGAAAACCAGGCTGACGCTAAAAATGGAAGTCCGACCACCGGGTATTTTTTTCTTCCCCTACTTCCTCCGTAAGATTACCCACTACCCACCTTCCCCTTCTTTTCCTTTCTTCCTTACCCACATCTTCTTCTTTACCCACATCAACTTCTCCTTCTTCCTCAACACTCCTTCTTCTTCATATATATCTACCAACTCCCCATATATATATATCTTCGTATATATCTACCAACTCCCCATCGCCATCTTCCATCCTTAACACAATACTTCACATCTTCCTTCAAGACCCGTAGCCGACCGTCTCCGGCTCCCACTGTCTCCGGTTCCCACCGTCTCCGGCTCCCCGTCTCCGGCACCCGATCCCCGTTTCCGGCTCACCACAAGATGGTTCTAATACTGAACGTGAACTTCAATAGGGCTCTTTTTGGAGTCCCAATCGAACTCAATCTCCGGATTGAGTTTCGTATCCGAGAGATCACGGGTTGGTTTGTGGTCGAATTAGCCGGCCACAACCAAATTACCCGATGCTACCCTTATAAAATCCCGAATCTTATAATTCGGGTGAATAATTAATTTAATTATTAGGTATGTTATGTATGTGAAATCCCGAAGTTTATAATTCGGGTATTTTGATATATGTATTTTGTGTTCGTGTTATATATATAAAAATGTTTGTGTTAATTGTGTTCGGGTGGTTGGGTTCGGACGAAAAGTTTACTAAAAAACGGTCCCTTTCGTCGTTTTTGAGCTAAAAAATTACGCTAAAAAACGAGCCATTTCGTCATATTCGGACGAAAAGTTTACTAAAAAACGACCCGTTTCATCGTTTTTGAACCAAAAGTTTGTTAAAAAACGGGCCGTTTCGTCGTTTTTAAAACAAAAGTTTGTTAAAAACGATCTGTTTCGTCGTATTTAAACCAAAAGTTTACTAAAAAACTAGCCGTTCGTCATTTTTGAACCAAAAGTTTGTTAAAAAACGAGCCGTTTCGTCGTTTTTAAACCAAAAGTGTGTTAAAAAACGACCCGTTTCGTCGTTTTTGAACCAAAATTACACAAAAAAACGAGCCGTTTTGTCGTATTCGGACGAAAAGTTTAATAAAAAACGACCCGTTTCGTCGTTTTTGAACCAAAAGTTTGTTAAAAAACGAGCCTTTTTTTCGTTTTTAAACCAAAAGTTTGTTAAAAAACGAGCCGTTTCGTCGTTTTTAAACCAAAAGTTTGTTAAAAAACGACCCGTTTCGTCGTTCTTGAACCAAAATTACACTAAAAAACGAGCCGTTTCGTCGTATTCGGACGAAAAGTTTACTAAAAAACGACCCGTTTCGTCGTTTTTAAACCAAAAGTTTGTTAAAAAACGACCCCTTTCGTCGTTGTTAAAAAAGTTTACATATATATACACAATATATACAGCATACATACAATATATATATATATACAGAGTATATATACACAATATATATATGCAGCATATATACATAACATATATACAACATACATATACAGCACATTCTGTATATACAAGAAACTATTTCAAGTGCTTAATATATATTACATATTGTGTAGTTTTATTGAATGGTATCTCAGTTCAACTGGTTTATGTTGTTTGTTGTTAAACCGGGGTTTGGGGGTTCGAACCCCACCCAATACACGAAATTTGGATATTTAGTTTTAGGTTTAATTATAGACTCAGGGGTAAAGGGGTAATTTCACCGTTTTCTGGTCAGTCAACTCACGGTCAACTGACGACAAGGAGTCAGATTGACCCGTCGAAATTTCACGGGGGGGATGGTCCAAAGTTCCCAAAATCATTTTCAGTGTCAAACCTGTCGAATTGGTCCATATACCAGGGAGACAAAATGCAGATTTCTATTATTATTATTATTATTATTATTACTTTTTTCTTCTTTTTATTTCCTCTTTTGTGTCATTAATTATCTGAACGTTCAATGCTAAATGAATTCTCGCGTCGTTTAAACATATGTATTTTATTTTATTGTTTTAACTATAAATTATGTGCAATAGTAGCCCCTTAGCTAATTTAAGCCCACTTTTGGACCCACAACTAAAGATTAAGGACCATATTGCAATTTAATAAAAAAAAATTCTTTCTCTCCACCCTCCCTTTCCCACCGACGGCCATAGACCCCCCCCCTGCTTGTTCCTCAATCTTCGGCGAAATTGATCTTTCCAAATCCTTTGCAAACCAAAAATGCGTTGTACCGACACACTAATCATAGTAAATGATAACGATTTGACAACTAATTGACTCGTTTCCAACATTAACAATCCGCGGATGAACAACCTCAAACGCGATATATAAAAGATATTAAGTTAATTAAATTGACTCAAACCATCCTCTTAGAACCACGAAACTAAACCCCATATCAATTATAACCCAGAAGGCCGTTTAAATCATGTTTAAGTTTGATTTTAGCCGAAAACCTTAATCATACGTTCTCATTCAATTCAGACGTGATAGAAGTAATTGTTGTATGGTTCCAACTCGGTTTTGCATTGTCTATAAAACCCCTCTGTCAATTTTGTTTGACCGAGAGTGTAAATCATTCAATTTTTGGGTTTGATCGATTAGGGTTTATAATATGAATTGGGTTTTGATTTTGTACTAGTATATAAATATTTTGAGTTCCATTATATAAACGTGTTATCCACCAACCAATTGGACGGTGCACTTTCTGTTAAGACATGTGACACCCGCAGACCTGGATTCGAGTCCCTGGGTCACCGTTTTTTTTTTGTTATTTTTCTTTTTTTTTCCTTTATTTTGATTTTTTTTCTCTTTTGTTTTAATTAAACATTAATGTTCAACTAGATTTATAATAAAAGCTAATATTATATTAATTTATTTAACGAACCAAACCTCAGTAAACCTTCACAATAAATCTCGATTAATGCTTCCGTACATGTAAATATAAACATATAATTTTACATATATTTACAAAATTTTTGTTTTCTAGATTTAAAACCTAAATTTTTAAAAGAGAATTAAACTAAGAATAGTTTTATTTCTATATCTATTCAAAACACAATTCAATATATGTGTATGTGTGATTATTACATGCTCTATGATTATGTTCTATGTGCTTAATTCTTTATTTTATGTTGGTGATTGTTATCTCATCCTCATATATTCTCATCTAGTATGATCATACATTTACCTAAGTACATTGATTTTGTATCAATAGGAACGGGTCTATATCTTTTTAGTTGTTGACATTTCCATAGGAATTGTAATGCTCACCATTTACATGTGAATTGTGATTTACCTATATATATATATATATATATATATATATAAAACTAAAATTTATGTATTCTCACCAACATTCGTATCGACAAACTCTATTTACATGTTACAGGTACAAGTAGTGATGGAGATTGAAGACATAAGTTTTACCATAGCATATTTATTCAAATAATAAATATGATGTAATTGTTATGATTATTAAAATTGTGTATGTGTTTAATGTTAATGAAATTAAATGTTTATTTTCTCTTTAATTAGTGTCTTTTGAGCTATTGTCCAATCAATACGTTACGCCCCGGCATGTTCTGCCGCCTTTGGTCGGGGTTGTGACATAATATATGTGAAAGGAGGGTGGCAAAAAGAAAATAATAAATGTGAGGTTAAAGGGAGAAAGACTCTTTCAAACGTATAAGTATGTATGTCCAAAGCAAGTTAAAATATGAAAGTAAGACAGAATGAAAGTATGAAGGTGAGAATTAAGGTATGTAATTACGTATGTACGAAAGAAAGTTAAGAAGGTTAAGTATGTAGTATGTGTTTTCAGATATGGATATGTAAAGATGTGAACGTAATGTATGTTGACTGATTAACTATAACTCACTCAACGTAGCTGACTTTTAGTATGCACGTAGGTAATTAGGCTATAAGAGCTGGCTTGAGGAAGGCACATGGTAGGAACCGCGTGGCTGGCATCTAGAGAAGGAAGACATGATGTTTTGTTTATGATGTTATAAGTTGAGACAATTTGAATGTTTTAAACAAGAAGGTTATGTTTTGTAACTTATGGTTGAAGTTTTAATATTTCCGAGTTTTATTTCACTATGATATTTAGAACTGTGTTTATGAGTAAATCCAATGCCAATGTAGAGCACCGGGATCGGGGCCTTACACGATCAAGGAACACACTTTTGCAATACACAAATGGAGAAAATACTAACCAAATATGGAGTGCATCATCGACTAGCTACATCTTATCACCCCCAAACAAGTGGTCATGTGAAAGTCACCAGTCGGGGTATCAAACGAATCATAGCGAAAACTGGCAGTTATAATCGTAGAGAATGGTCGGGAAAATTATACCACGCTCTATGGGCTTTCTGTACTGCCTATAAATTCCTATAGGCACAACACAAAGCATATTGGGCACTTTAAATCGCATACCTTGATATGCAATTTGCTGGGAAAAAAAGATTCGTGCAGCTACACGAGCTTGACGAGTTGAGGATGCAAGCTTATAACATTTCATGGAATTACAAGGAAAGGACAAAGAGACTTCATGATGCACGTCTAAAAGGTGAAAAAAAATTAAAGTAGGAGACCATGTACTCTTTTATAACTCTCTCCTTCGTTTATTTCCCAGAAAGTTTAAGTCTAGATGGTCTGGTCCTTCTACGGTTGAGGAAGTTTCCAATTATGGAGCCATTGAACTTGTCTAAAAGGATGGGCGTAGTTTTAATATTATTAGTCATCGAATTAAGCTTTACTTAGGATAACCCATAGAAACCGCGATGGTGGTACTTAAATTCCATTACATAAACTAAACTGCCATAACTATGTGTTAAGCTATCGAATCCGGCAAAATTTAGCATGTTTATGGTAGATTTTATTTTTTACCTTGTAGGGATAAGTTAAAAAATATTAACTAGGTAGACACGGCCATGCCCAACTCACTAAGGTCGTGCCCAGTACATTTTCATTGCAGTGATCGTTTATGGCGCTGGTTCTCGCTCATACTATCCAGTTTTAGAGAAAACCTTCCAACATGGCCCGTGTTTTGCAAAGCAAGGTCGTGCTAAGAGGTTTTAACACATTATAAATGTGTAACACCTCCTTGAGAGTTTTACACGCCTTCTAGCCACATTTCTCTAAACAAAACAGCCTCCAAAGATGCCGATGTAACAACCGAATTCGGAAACCGGATCAACACTCTACCTAAAAAGAAAAACATTAACCTGGAAATGATTATGAAAAATCAGGAAATGGCTAGAGAGATAACCGACATGCTTGTTCAAAACGAACAACACGTCCTAGCTCTAACTGGGACCAAAGAGGAAATGAAGACTAAACTCCGGATATCAACGAGCAAATCCAAATCGTCTATCCAACTAGGATTCTTCCACCACCATCACAACCACCTTTCACTGGAAGTGATTCCTTTGGCGGGAACCTCTCCAGAGAAGGTTTTGGAGACCCTTTCTCTAACATCGTCTAATTTTCTTGTTGATGGTTTCAAGGGATTGTGTTGAGGCCTAGTTATTAGGACCAATTGGGCTTAACCCGATTCTTTGTTGTTTTCTTTATTTTTCTTTTTTGGTGTTTATATTTTTATGTATTTTTAGGAAAATTAATGTAATCTTCGAACTTTAAATGGAATGAAGTTCATTTATGCTTTAGGGATAAGATTTTCACACACTTAACCGACTGACTAAAACCATGACCGTTATATGAGAGAAAATTCAAAAATTGTGGCAAGTGACAAAGCACGGACATGTTTTCCTAGACACAGGTCGTGGTCACTTCAAACTTG
>NW_027499511.1:0-95401 GCF_021521415.1 Bidens hawaiensis | reverse complement strand
CAAACAAATTATGGTATTTTCCTTGAGTAATAACTATTTCTAAACAAATAAATGTCAATTTAATATCTATTAATCACATGTAACATGATATTGCATATATGTAGTATACAATCCGAGATGTTACCTTATTGTTCAACACCATAAAATTGCAAGATATTACCAGTGTAATTGCTAGAACTTGAAGCAATATCAACATATGAGCTGGAATAGACATCCTGGTCAAATAAACCATATGTAATTTTATACTGCATATATGTAATACATAACATTATATTTCTTGTATGTAGTATATAAACATTATGGTACCTTGTTGAGCAACACCAGTAAGTAGAAGGGAGCTCAATTGGGGCATTTTAATTAAATAAATCATTTGTTATTTTACATTGCATATATGCCATACGTAACATTATATTACATATGTCTAGTATAAGAACAAGATGTTACCTTGTCGATAATCACCATTAGAGTGCAATATAATACAATTATAATTGACCGAATTTGAATTAATAAGAACAGATGAAATTAGTTTGGCACCATGATGAAACAAATTAGGGGTTTTCCATCAAATAACATTAAATTCTGACCTAATATCACCTAATTCTGGTATTATATGTCAAATTTGTTTATAGAACTTTTAGACGAAGCAACACCTAATCGATTAATAGTGAAACAATTGTAAATCAGTAAAAGAAAAAAAAACATGACTAAGGAAGATACAATTGGAACTGAAATACTTTCAATTGCCATGTTAAACGATTGAAATCCACTAGAATCGATCTTCAATAGAATTGAGACATGAGTATGGAACATATCTTCACTAATTATGGTTCAAAATTGATGCACAGGTTAAATCAGGGAACATGGGAGTATAGGGGAGACGTGCAGGGTACAGGGGAGATGTGCGTGCATCCCAACATATTAAATAGCAATTTTACAAAATAACCCTCTAGTTAGGAGTTCTCTAGTTCTCTCTCTAACAAGGAGTTCTCTCTTGATCCTTTCCCTATATATAATAGGGTGGATCAAATACAAATGAAATTAAAGTGCCAAACGTGAGAATCAAGTAGAGTATTTATATATACAAGTAGAGTAATTATGTAATTACATTATAGAGTAATTACATAATTACTCTACTTGTATTTATAATTACTCTACTTGATTCTCATGTTTAGCACGTTAATTTCATTTGTACGTTAACCTTCCCCTATATATATATATATAATGGTTCAAGAGAGAAGTCATTTTATTGCAAGAAATGCAAGAAGTCAATCTGGACCACTAATCATGTGTATTCAATGGTATAGATTTCAAATGGCAAACTTGTAATATTTAATACTCTAATATTGATGTTTCTATAGAAAAGGGTAATTATGTAATTTGTGTGTAGCTAAATTAAATCGATGTTATCAGTTTCTATATTTTCAACGCATACATCAGCAATCAAAAATTAATCATCTTAGATATTCCTTTCAATCACATTCTACTGGATACAAGAAACAATATCTTTTCTCAAATTAATTTGGTGTTTCTTTCTATATTCTTAGAACTAGGATAGTACCCGTGTTACACACGGGTTGACATTAGATATGTAACAAAATGTATCTAAAACTACCATACAATATCATATATATATATATATATAAACAACCATAATATATCATCAAATTTATAACCCAAAAGATATAATATTTATCTATATTGGAGATATAGATAATAAGATAGTCTACATAAACAGTTAATAATTACACAAACTTAAGTTTATAATATATAAAAGTCATTACAACTAATTAGATGTTAACGTTGCTACACAAACATGACAGTCAAAATTTGCAACTTCAAACAAAATCATCAGTACCTAAAACCTGAAAAAGAAAAACAAAATATGGAAGTCAATTAACTATTTAACTCAAATGTGACTAACATATATCATAAAGACTTCATGTAAACATAAATATGTAACTACTTTTGTTGTAACACACACAAAATGTTTATATGTAACACAAGTTTATATAAATAACAAAATAAATAAAACTGGTTATAAAAAATTAAAGACTTTAGAAACTATCATATTATTGAAATAATCATACTAACCATAAACTCTAAAACAAAGAAGATATAAACATGTGAGGTAAACTTACCAACCATCAGCTTCATCAACAATCCAACAAAAAACCAAACTGCCATCACAACCTACGACACCAAAAAAGCTATTTTAACAGTTTATTGTACGTTTTTATATATTAATGTAATAACATAAACAAACAAACATTTCAATCAATAAACTAAAGAATTAAACTAATTAAGTAAATAAACATATTATTGAATAACTGTCACCTTAAACTTCAACAGCAGATTCAAAGGAACTATGAAGATCATCAAAATCGGATTTGTAGTTTTGACACTCTAAAAGCCATTTAACCTTATCACCGACCTCCTCTTCCAAATCAAAATGTGCCCTGTGTTTTCTCTCATTCGAAAGCTTCAACTGATCCAAATATCTTAAAAGATAAAGATCATTTGATTGCAATATTGATCTTGGCTTCACAGTCTTCTGTTGCCCATTCACATACTTTATAACAACCAAATTCTGAAAAGGATAAAAAAACCATTGACTCACATTGACAACCTGAAGAACCTCTTGATCATGTTGTACAATATCCTCTCGAATAGCATTTATCAGTGAGTTCTCTTCATCAGATAGAACAACTTTTCGATTCCCGGCTGCGTATATTTGATACTTCTTGAGAATATCAAAAGACAAAACAGAGTAGATGTTATGGTTGTGAATTACCGAGCGATCACTGATAATGAAATCATATCTATTGTTATCGGAGCAAAACTTCCAGTTAACAATTGTCGACATTGTGGACGAAAATGAAAAACTGATTGTGTTTGATTGTCTGATTGAAGAAATTAGGGTGTGATTGTTCATCTTCAAAAACCGTATAAATTAAACAAAAATAATGGCGGTTATTGAATCCATAAAACTAATTATTAACCCTATACTTTTTGACTGTTTATAAACATTATACCTATATTTTGTTTATTTTTTAAATCTGGGAAATAGATAAGATATACAATATATATCAAATAAATTATAATTAAAAACATACATGTTTAATAATTTATACTATAAATACAAGATAAAAAAGATACATAAAAAATGTATAAAAACTACCATGCAATATCATAATATATATATATATATATATATATATATATAAACAAAAATAATATATCATTAAATTTAGAACCCAAAAAGATATAATATTTATCTATATTGGAGATATATTTAATAAGATAGTCTACATAAACTGTTAATAATTACACAAACTTAAGTTTATAATAAAAGTCATTACAACTAATTAGATGTTAACGTTGCTATACCAACATGATAGGCAAAATTTGCAACCTAAAACAAAATCATCAGTACCTAAAACCGGTTTGATATTAGATATATAACACAATGTATATAAACTAACATACAATATAATAATATATAACGAAATATAAACATTCAAATATAATAACATATAATTCTATATAAACATTCGTAAACATCCACAAAAAGAAGTACACCAAACCATTGTCTAAATAATCACCTATAGAATCAAACAATTCATTGTCTTATCAACCACATTAAACCATTAGATATTAACATTAATTGAACAGGATGACCTTGAAAACTTCCGTCCAAACAAAACCATGCACCTTAACCACCTAAAAAATATAAAAAAACCATGGAACGTTATTAAGAATTAAACCAAAAAGTTAATGTATATATAATGAATGGATGATATCTACAATATGTAGCTACTATGTTGGGGTCAAAAGAAAATAAAATAATTTTATAACCTAAGTTTATAACTAGAAACAAAAACCGAATGTAGGACCATCAAACTGGCTACAAGGATTAACATGGGTACTGGAGTTTAACACTAACTTATTAGGGCAGTCGATAACCTTGTAATTAGACGCATTAGATCCAAGGCTAGGGTTGACTATAGTTAGTGTAGCATTCTCGTTTAAATAACGTTTAAAACGGAATATATCTTGTTTAAATACTGTAGACTACATTCGGTTACCCTGGATTTTTAAAAAAACAAACAACAAATTATGAAATAATAACAAAAGGGACAAAAAATAATAAACATAAATGGTAAAACTAAACATTACCGATTCATCCATAAAAAACCATCTCAATCAAGACATCTTCATTAGGTTTAATGTTATCCTTGACACTCCATACCTTCAACACTTTTACCTTAATGGTAGATGGAGTAGATCTAAGAACATCAATCTCGTGTAACATAGTAAACTTCTGGGACTCCATTGACCTTAAGAAATAAGAACACAATGAATTAGTAACGTATAATGAATGAAAAATGTGAAAGATAAACCAAAAAATATTAAAAGAAAACTGCCATTAACTTGTATGAAGAAAAACAATGGAGGTTATAATTGTTCTAGGTGAATAGAAAGCTTAAGAAATGAACGTATTTATGTTAAATTGAATATAAATAGAAAACATTTCGAATAATGGGAAAATATAATTCTTGACATGATATAACAATGACATTATTAGTTTAACTAATGTGTTTTGGACTAAATTTAAACTTGATTTCACATATATTGTTTAAATCAAATAAAATATATTAAATAATATGTAAAATTTGAATTGCATAAAATAATATAAGTTTAAACATTTAGAACCAGAATTAATATAATTTGAATCAGTTTTGACTAACTTATGATGTTTCATGGAATTGATTTTAGGAATTAATGTCCTTGAATTGTTAGTTAGAAACAAGAAAAGGAAACTTGTTAAATAGGAAACAATTCATTTTTGACGGTATATTAAACGAATACAAAGGAAACCTGTTAGTCAAACAATTAATATTCATATTTATTATAAATTAAAATTATAATTAAAATCATATACCAAGAATGTATAGAGATACAATAGATACATTCTATAACCTGATTTACTTATTTATAATTGGTAAAGTTGTTAGTCCGTATTATGTATTATTATTTATAGATTAAGAACATTTAATTTTAAATAAATTATTATGATTTGAATTATGGAATTTATTATATATAGATTTATAGATTAAATTTGAAAAAAGAGTAATAATTTTAACTTAATTTTAATTTAATTTTTATTTCGTTATAATTACAAATTAGGAAATACTTAATTGAGGAAAGTCAATGTATAATATTATTTTATTAGGGTTTAAATTCTATAATTAGAATTTTATTATAGATGGTAGTGACAAAAATTAGGAAATAATTAATTGAGGAAAGTCAACGTATAAAACCGAATTCGGTTATGTCCACAAATTAGGAAAGTCATACTAAATAATTAGAATTAATGAAATAGTTAATGGTGTAATTTATTATCAAAAACGAAAACAAATACTATTAACTTTTAACTATGATATATGAAATTGAAATATTATAATACATGAATAAATTAAATCTATACATGAATGTTTAATAAAAATACAAATACTTCGGTCTTCATCAATAGTGATATTAGTATAGATGAGTCGAACAACAACCTAAAATAATAAAAATGAGAATTAATCATTATATTGTGGACTTTTAAAAAAATAATTATAAAACGGAAAATTTAAAACGTGTTACCGGAAAAACGATATTGTCAGAATAGCCATGGTATACCGGAAAAGCGATAATAGTATAGATGAGTCGAACAATAACCTGAAATAATAAAAATGAAAATTAATAATTATATTATGGACTTTTAAACAATAATTAAAAAACAAAAAATTAAAAAGGTGTTACCGGGAAAACGATATTGTCATAATGACCATGGTATACCGGAAAAGCGATATTAGTATAGATGAGTCGAACAATATCCTGAAATAATAAATTAAACAATTAATATATATATTATGGAGTTTTAAACAATAATTAAAAAGAAGGAAAATTTAAAAGGTGTTACCGGAAAAACGATATTGTAAGAATGACCATGGTATACCGGAAAAGAGAAAGAAACTTCTATTAATCATGAAAGTTCATATTTTGATTAATTAACAAAGTTAAATGAAGTATTGAAACAAATATAAAAAAATCATCGTTATAAACATGATAGGAAAAATAAACCGGCAACACTTACCGGAAAAACTTAAAGCGTCCACATATCACCTTCATGACCGTGTATCATGTCACCAACCTAAACTGATTTTTTTGAAATCAGTTATATTTGAAAATAAACATTAGGGTTTGTGAAAAGTAAGGTTGCCGGAAATTAATTTATTGTAGTTTACCTTGGATCGGAAATATTAAGTAGAAATAAGAGGCTAAGAGCGGCCATTAGGGTTTGTGAAAAGTGTAAGCAGAAGAATTTAGACTTAAATACAGTATTTGAATTTACGGGTTAATGGGTTAATGGATAATGAAGACCCGTGAGAAATTAAGCTAATATGGGTTAATGGGTTAAATGTGGTTTAATTGATGAGTTGGAATGATTAAGTAAGGAAATGGATGACATGGAGGTGAGATGGCATCCTATGTGGACACCCTAGAATGGTGTCATGTGTAAATTGTGTCCTACTTTAATAGTATGTATAGATATATGTTTCAACAATAAGGTAAGGTACTATAAGACCATCCTCTATGGTGGGGGGCATTGAGGCCCCTCCACAGTGCCACGTAAGCGCCGGGGGGCATCGAAGCCCCAACTAATAATGTCCCGCTATGGTTTAATGCCTCAAGGGGGGGCATTTATATATATATATATGTATGTGTGTATGAGAGAGATGGAGAGAGCGGTTGGAGAGGGAGCCCACATTCACACACAAAGGCGCCGATCGTTTGGACACCCCTTGTATCCGCGCCCCACCACCAAGGGTACCCCTTGGTGATGTTCCGCGCCCAAGGGCGCCCATTAAAGCCGTCAAAGGCGCCCCATAGGGGTGGTCAAATACCATACTTGTACCATACATTCGAAAATTTATAAAGCTAATATAATATCTAGTCCCATACACAAACATGTGTTCCACTATCCATTCCGAATTTCTCAGGTATCAGGTTCGGGTACCTTAGCAATGCATAATCAATATGTATAGTACTTCTTCCTGGTTTAAGACTTTAAGTCCTAACACCCCCATATATTCATTCTAGTACACAACAAATATGGGAAATTGTAGTAAAGTGTAAGGCCCCGTTACCGGTAACCCTACTTTCGTGTTGGATTTACTCATAAACACAGTTCTAAATATCAGAGTTAATTAAAACTTTACGCGGAATATAAAACTTTCATAAAACATTACATATCAATTCATAATCATGTCTTAAAACATTCCTCTTGTCTTTCAAAATCAAAACATAACTTATAAAACATATCAGATCTTCAGATGCCAGGCTTTAGTCTTCTGCCATGTGTCCTCCACTCAAGCCAGCTGTCTCAACCTACTCACCTGCGTGCATACTAAAAGTCAGCTACGCTGAGTGAGTTCTAGTTAATCATACAATACCATACAATACCATATTACATACATACGTACTTAACCTCATAACTTTCTTTCATACACACATAAGTACTCATACCTTCATTCTTACTTACATACTTTCTTTCTTACTTACATACTTTCTTTCTTACTTACATACTTTCTTTACATTCATAATCATACGTTTTAAAGAGCCTTTCGCCCTATAACCTCACAGATATTATAAGGGTCTGGTCCCTAACATCACAGATATTATAAGGGTCTGGTCCCTAACATCACAGATATTATAAGGGTCTGGTCCCTATCATCACAGATATTATGAGGGTCTGGTCCCTAACATCACAGATATTATTAGGGTCTGGTCCCTAACATCACAGATATTATTAGGGTCTGGTCCCATGTTTTCGAATATTAGTAGGGTTCGATTCCCTCTTCGTTACCATACAACCATACATCATACCTCGAGTATTATTAGGGCTCGGTACCCCTTTCGTAACCATACAACCATACAACCGTCATTTCCTTCTTTTATTAACTTTCTTACGTTCATACACATAAACATACATATCATACTTGCCATATTTATAACGTTACAACCTGACAGTACGTGCAATATCCGAAGATCGTTCACGAACCATCAAGCAATCATTCATACATATCACATATATCACCTATGGCATACACTTATCACTTTGGATAAATGTATTAACAACACATCAAGTATGCACACAGCCCCGAAAACATAACAAGGAATGGGGCTAGAAACTCACCTGGATCCTGTTACGCTCGCCGTTGATTGTAATTCCTTTCTTTAACTGGGCTCGGCTAACTGTATAATATTTACACATATCAATTACTACTACTACTATTACTACTACTCATTTTCGATAACCGCCTTAACACATTTTCCATTAGGTTTTTAATTTATTTCATAAACGAACTTCACTTCAGGCGAATCTTGGAAACAACTTGGTTCTGGCTTGATTCGATCGAATAGGGACATATTCGATCGAATCTGAGGCACACTCGATCGAACTAGACACACACTCGATCGAACCAGTTGGGAAAACTCGTTCGGTCGGACATGGCACTTGTTCGATCGAATAGGAACTCGTTCGGTCGAATATGCAGCTTATTCGGTCGAATAAGATGGAGACCATTCGGTTGCTTCCCTATTCGATCGAATGGACTGATTCGATTGACTCATTCGATCGAATGGACTGATTCGATTGACTCATTCGATCGAATGGACTGATTCGATTGACTCATTCGATCGAATGGACTGATTCGACGCCTTCAAGCTGGGCGACGGAGAAACCTACGGGTTTTCCGGATTTTCCAGATTTTTGACCCAAAATCGAAGTTTTTGACATGGAAATGTTCGGGATTGAAAGGGCTATCGATTCCCAGTGATTTTAAACATCAAAAGTTGCATTTTGACACCAAAACAAGACGGTTTTTGACCCGAAAACTCAAGTTACGAAAATGGGAGTTTTTGCTCGATTTGAGGCCGAAAATGGTTATGAAAACGGATGATTTTCGAGAGGGACTTACCAAAAACGATTAGGAACAAGATTGTGGACTCGGATTTGTGATTTGAGAACTTTCTCTCTCTAGTTTCTCTCTCTAGAATTGAGAGTGTTTGGGTGTGGGAGTGGAAGGAAGTTAGTGAAAAATGGGAGGTAGGGTCTTGTGGTAGTAACTCTCGAGCCCACGGGCCCAAGGCCCATTCTCATTTAACCCATCTTACGTAATCTAAGCCCATGACTCGTTCCTTACTCGACATTAAATAACTAAAACGTGAAATCACTAAACATAACTTTCTTTTATTTATCATTATAAAAATTTTAGGATGTTACAAGTCTTCCTCCCTTAAAGAGGTTTCGTCCCCGAAACCTAACTATTACATAAACAAACTAGGGTAAAACTTGCGCATCTCATCCTCAACTTCCCAAGTAGCATCTGATCCCTTGCGGTGTTTCCATATCACTTTGACCAAGGGTATAACCTTATGACGAAGCTGCTTCTCCTTGCGATCAACGATCTTTATCGGTTGCTCGATGTAGTTCAATTGTTCATCAACCTCGATGTCCATTAATGGCACGTGAGACTTGTCATCAGCTAGACACTTCCTCAGATGAGAGACATGGAAGGTTGAATGAATTCCTTCTAACTCATCGGGTAAGTCCAGTTTGTAAGCTACTTCACCCACACGTTTTACAATCTTGAACGGTCCAATGTACCTCGGACTCAACTTTCCTCTTTTCCTAAAACGGATAATCCCCTTCCAAGGCGAGACCTTAAGCATCACATTGTCACCAACGTCAAACTCAATTGGTCGTCGCCGCTTATCTGCATAAGACTTTTGTCTGTCTTGAGCGGCTTTCATTCTTGCTTTGATCTGATCGAACTTTGAAGACGTTTCTTGAACCACTTCTATATTTCCCATTTCCTTCTGACCAATCTCACCCCAACACACCGGGGTTCTACATCGTCTACCGTACAGCATCTCAAACGGTGGCATACCAATACTCGAATGGTAACTGTTGTTATAGGAGAACTCTGCCAGATGCAGATGATCATCCCAACTTCCACCAAAATCTAAAACGCAAGCACGTAGCATATCCTCAAGGGTTTGGATCGTCCTTTCAGACTGTCCATCGGTTTGAGGATGATACGCCGTACTGATGTTCAACCTCGTCCCCATAGCTTCATGAAATTTCTTCCAGAACCTCGAAGTAAACCGTGTATCCCTATCAGACACGATCGATAACGGTACTCCATGCTTGGTTACAATTTCTTTAATGAACAAGCTTGCTAACGTTTCTGACGAGATGGCCTCTCGTATGGGCAGAAAGTGAGCACTCTTGGTCAAACGGTCCACAATCACCCAGATGGTATCATGTTGCTTAGCTGTACGAGGTAGCTTAGTTATGAAATCCATGGTGATGTGTTCCCATTTCCACTCAGGTATCTCTAGCGGTTGCATCTTCCCACAAGGCTTTTGGTGTTCGGCTTTGACTTGTAAGCAAGTTAAGCACTTACCAACATAATCCACTACATCGCTCTTCAATCCTGGCCACCAGTAATCTCTTTTCAAGTCTTGGTACATCTTTGTAGCTCCTGGATGGATTGAGTACCTTGACTTATGAGCTTCATCTAAGATTCGACTTCTAAGATCACCATGGCGTGGGATCCACATACGGTCGAACCTAGTCTTAACTCCATGAGTGTTTTCCATCAACTCATCTTGCTGGCCATAAATCCTCTCCTTCTTTACTAACCCTTCATCTATTAACACTTCTGACTGCACCTTGATGATTTCTTCAAAAAGACTCGGGTTCATGATCAACTTGTATGACTTCACTGTTGCAAGGACTTCCTCATTCTTCCGACTTAACGCATCAGCGACCACGTTAGCTTTACCGGGGTAATACTTAATCTCACAGTCGTAATCCTTTATCAATTCTAACCATCTTCTCTGCCTCATGTTCAGTTCTTTCTGCTCGAAGAAGTACTTTAAACTCTTATGATCGGTATAGATAGTACACTTGGTGCCGTACAGATAATGCCTCCATATCTTAAGAGCATGCACTACAGCTGCTAACTCCAAATCATGCGTCGGATAAGTACTCTCATGGACCTTCAACTGTCTAGACGCGTAGGCTATCACCTTCCCTCGTTGCATCAACACGCAACCTAACCCTTGATGCGAGGCATCAGCACAAACAACAAAATCCTCATCACCATCGGGTAAAGTAAGGATTGGAGCTTGCGTGAGTCTTCTCTTTAACTCTTCAAAGGCTTCTTCTTGAAATTTTCCCCAACTGAATACTATCGACTTTCGGGTCATACCGGTCAGCGGTGCGGCTATCTTGGAGAAACCTTCGATGAATCTCCTATAGTAGCCATCTAACCCTAGGAAGCTTCGTATATCAGTCGGATTCTGCGGAGTCTTCCAATTCGTTATCGCTTCAATCTTAGCTGGGTCCACGGTAATCCCCTCCGGATTAACCACATGACCTAAAAATTGCACTTCTCTTAACCAGAACGCGCACTTCGAAAACTTGGCGTACAACCTTTCTTTCTTCAGAACTTCCAATACCTCTCTCAGATGCTCGGCATGGTCAGACTCACTCTTTGAATAAATCAATATGTCATCGATGAAGACGATAACCGACTTATCCAACATCGGTCGACACACCCTATTCATCATGTCCATAAATGCTGCAGGAGCATTTGTTAGACCGAATGACATTACAAGGAACTCGTAGTGTCCATACCGCGTTCGGAACGCTGTTTTAGGGATGTCTACCTCTTTCACCTTCAGCTGATGGTAGCCTGATCTGAGATCTATTCGTGAGAACCAACTCGAACCTTGCAGTTGGTCAAACAGATCGTCAATCCTAGGCAAGGGGTATCTATTCTTTACCGTAAGCTTATTCAACTCACGATAGTCTATGCACATTCTCATACTTCCATCCTTTTTCTTCACAAACAAAACCGGTGCGCCCCATGGAGAAACACTCGGTCTGATAAAACCCTTGTCGAGGAGTTCTTGCAGTTGGGACATTAATTCCTTCATCTCGGACGGTGCTAGACGGTAAGGCGCTTTCGCGACGGGCTGGGCTCCTGGTATTAAATCTATCTGAAATTCTATTTCTCGCTCCGGTGGCAGCCCCGGAAGATCCTCAGGGAATACTTCTGGGTAGTCGCGCACAATAGGAACATCCTTCATTTCTTTCGTCTCGGCCGTAGCGTTGACAACATACGCCAGGTAGGCACCGCACCCTCGCCTTAACAAACCCTCGGCTTTTATCATCGAAATGACATTAAGTCCATAACTCTCCTTATCACCATAAACCGTCACCGCACTACCATCCAATGACTTTAACCTTATCATCTTACTTTTACATACTATCTGAGCCTCAAACTCAGACAACCAATCCATACCCAAGACTACATCGAACCCTCCTAAGGCCATAACATACAAAGTAACAGGGAACTCATGTCCCTCTAACTCTATCTTACAATTCTTCACCATTTTTGTTATTTTCACCGAAGTGTCACTTGCGGTTTCTACTACAAAAGTTTCAGACACTCGGCAGCCTTTCATTTTAGCTAGTTTACTAAACGTCGTAGCTACAAAACTTCTATTCGCACCAGAATCAAATAATACAGAAGCGGAAACATCGTTCACTAGAAACGTACCTGTGACGACATCCGGAATCTGCCTGGCTTGTTCCTGGGTCAGCATGTAGGCTCTAGTTCTGGGCCTAGCTTGATCGGCATCCTTCTTTCCACTACCTCCAGCTACACCTTCAGTGCACTCCCTTGACATATGGCCTGTCTTGCCACATTTGTAACATGCTGGCTTCGCACTGCACTCATTGGCATAATGCCCTACCTTCCCACACTTATAACAGGCATTCGACCCCATTCTGCATTCTCCACCATGAGCCTTTCCACATTTGAGACAAACATTAGAACTTTTACCCCACTTGCACTCACCACCATGCCTCTTTCCGCAGGTCTTACACGATCTCTTCTCCCACACTTTCTGTTTCTTATCCCTGGAGTTCCATAACTGAGTACCGGGTCGTTTAGCAGGAGTGACCCCTTTCTTCTCTTTCTCTTCGTCCCTTTCCACCCTATCATCCGCGGCCACGTCAGCATAGACCATTTCCGCGAGTCCAACAGCCGAATCAAAAGTAGCAGGTTGAATCGCCCTGACTAACATGCGGACCTTTTGTGGCAACCCCCTCACATAACACTTGATTCTCTTGACCTCAGTGTCAACCATGTCAGGCACCAACCTAGATAGTCGGTTGAACTCCGTGGTATACTCACGATGCGTCATCATACCGGCTTTTAAATTCTGGAACTTCATCTCCGTTCTTTCAACCTCGGCATCTGCACAGAACTTCTTCATTACCAACTCTTTCAAATCTTCCCACTTCATCCCTTTGATCTCTTCACGGGTCTTCCTCTGCTCCACACTCTCCCACCAATACATAGCCTCATCTATGAATGACTGAGTAGCATAGCCCACAGCTTGGTCGGGACGGCATTCGCTAATGCGGATAACCTTGTCCATAGCGGTTATCCACTGGAGAGTAGCGATTGCGTCTCCTAAACCAGTCAGCTTAGGCGGGTCACAACCTTTGAAGGACTTATAGCTGCACCCACCTTGTCCTCCTCTCCTATCATCGACTTTCACAGACTTATCCCCACTCGAGGCCCCTCTTTCACCTTCCCCATCCCTTCTACCATCACCACCCGCTCCTTCAGCAGTTCGTTCACGGCTTCCAGCAGATCCTTCGGGATTCAGGTTCTTCACAGCAGCAACTACAGCCTGAACAATGGCTGCTTGAACTGCAGGGCTAAGTTGAACTTCCTCGTTGTTGTTCTGGTCTCCTCCAGCTGCGCTTCCTTCATCTTCGGTGTGGGAAGCTTCTTCTACCGAGGGTTGCCGGACAAGACGAGGCCTGCCACGACGTCCAGTGCGACCCCCAGCTTCAACAAATTCTCCAGCTCCAGCCATCAGTATTCTAAAGGGAAAAACACAAACATCATCACTCAAGGAACTATCTAGTACAAGGATAGTAAGGCTAACAGGTAATAACAGTGGCCAGTTGTGATTAGCTGATCACGTTACTTTCCGTGTCATATACACTTCCCTTTATGAGTCTATTTGTGCTGGTTCTACTTAAGCAGTTTGTCAATTTAAACAGTCAATTATTCCTATCCCTATCGTTCACATATCCTTTCTTTCTTATTAACATACATCATTTAATCATGCACTTTACCTTTACTGATCTTGCTTGAGCGACACATGGCATTCTTGAACTGGCATCTTCTTTCCTTTCTTACTTAAATCCCATTCTCTGTTCGAGTCTAAGCATGTAGGATGCTTAAATCTCTCGAACTTTGCTCTGATACCAACTTATAAGGCCCCGTTACCGGTAACCCTACTTTCGTGTTGGATTTACTCATAAACACAGTTCTAAATATCAGAGTTAATTAAAACTTTACGCGGAATATAAAACTTTCATAAAACATTACATATCAATTCATAATCATGTCTTAAAACATTCCTCTTGTCTTTCAAAATCAAAACATAACTTATAAAACATATCAGATCTTCAGATGCCAGGCTTTAGTCTTCTGCCATGTGTCCTCCACTCAAGCCAGCTGTCTCAACCTACTCACCTGCGTGCATACTAAAAGTCAGCTACGCTGAGTGAGTTCTAGTTAATCATACAATACCATACAATACCATATTACATACATACGTACTTAACCTCATAACTTTCTTTCATACACACATAAGTACTCATACCTTCATTCTTACTTACATACTTTCTTTCTTACTTACATACTTTCTTTCTTACTTACATACTTTCTTTACATTCATAATCATACGTTTTAAAGAGCCTTTCGCCCTATAACCTCACAGATATTATAAGGGTCTGGTCCCTAACATCACAGATATTATAAGGGTCTGGTCCCTAACATCACAGATATTATAAGGGTCTGGTCCCTATCATCACAGATATTATGAGGGTCTGGTCCCTAACATCACAGATATTATTAGGGTCTGGTCCCTAACATCACAGATATTATTAGGGTCTGGTCCCATGTTTTCGAATATTAGTAGGGTTCGATTCCCTCTTCGTTACCATACAACCATACATCATACCTCGAGTATTATTAGGGCTCGGTACCCCTTTCGTAACCATACAACCATACAACCGTCATTTCCTTCTTTTATTAACTTTCTTACGTTCATACACATAAACATACATATCATACTTGCCATATTTATAACGTTACAACCTGACAGTTCGTGCAATATCCGAAGATCGTTCACGAACCATCAAGCAATCATTCATACATATCACATATATCACCTATGGCATACACTTATCACTTTGGATAAATGTATTAACAACACATCAAGTATGCACACAGCCCCGAAAACATAACAAGGAATGGGGCTAGAAACTCACCTGGATCCTGTTACGCTCGCCGTTGATTGTAATTCCTTTCTTTAACTGGGCTCGGCTAACTGTATAATATTTACACATATCAATTACTACTACTACTATTACTACTACTCATTTTCGATAACCGCCTTAACACATTTTCCATTAGGTTTTTAATTTATTTCATAAACGAACTTCACTTCAGGCGAATCTTGGAAACAACTTGGTTCTGGCTTGATTCGATCGAATAGGGACATATTCGATCGAATCTGAGGCACACTCGATCGAACTAGACACACACTCGATCGAACCAGTTGGGAAAACTCGTTCGGTCGGACATGGCACTTGTTCGATCGAATAGGAACTCGTTCGGTCGAATATGCAGCTTATTCGGTCGAATAAGATGGAGACCATTCGGTTGCTTCCCTATTCGATCGAATGGACTGATTCGATTGACTCATTCGATCGAATGGACTGATTCGATTGACTCATTCGATCGAATGGACTGATTCGATTGACTCATTCGATCGAATGGACTGATTCGACGCCTTCAAGCTGGGCGACGGAGAAACCTACGGGTTTTCCGGATTTTCCAGATTTTTGACCCAAAATCGAAGTTTTTGACATGGAAATGTTCGGGATTGAAAGGGCTATCGATTCCCAGTGATTTTAAACATCAAAAGTTGCATTTTGACACCAAAACAAGACGGTTTTTGACCCGAAAACTCAAGTTACGAAAATGGGAGTTTTTGCTCGATTTGAGGCCGAAAATGGTTATGAAAACGGATGATTTTCGAGAGGGACTTACCAAAAACGATTAGGAACAAGATTGTGGACTCGGATTTGTGATTTGAGAACTTTCTCTCTCTAGTTTCTCTCTCTAGAATTGAGAGTGTTTGGGTGTGGGAGTGGAAGGAAGTTAGTGAAAAATGGGAGGTAGGGTCTTGTGGTAGTAACTCTCGAGCCCACGGGCCCAAGGCCCATTCTCATTTAACCCATCTTACGTAATCTAAGCCCATGACTCGTTCCTTACTCGACATTAAATAACTAAAACGTGAAATCACTAAACATAACTTTCTTTTATTTATCATTATAAAAATTTTAGGATGTTACAAGTCTTCCTCCCTTAAAGAGGTTTCGTCCCCGAAACCTAACTATTACATAAACAAACTAGGGTAAAACTTGCGCATCTCATCCTCAACTTCCCAAGTAGCATCTGATCCCTTGCGGTGTTTCCATATCACTTTGACCAAGGGTATAACCTTATGACGAAGCTGCTTCTCCTTGCGATCAACGATCTTTATCGGTTGCTCGATGTAGTTCAATTGTTCATCAACCTCGATGTCCATTAATGGCACGTGAGACTTGTCATCAGCTAGACACTTCCTCAGATGAGAGACATGGAAGGTTGAATGAATTCCTTCTAACTCATCGGGTAAGTCCAGTTTGTAAGCTACTTCACCCACACGTTTTACAATCTTGAACGGTCCAATGTACCTCGGACTCAACTTTCCTCTTTTCCTAAAACGGATAATCCCCTTCCAAGGCGAGACCTTAAGCATCACATTGTCACCAACGTCAAACTCAATTGGTCGTCGCCGCTTATCTGCATAAGACTTTTGTCTGTCTTGAGCGGCTTTCATTCTTGCTTTGATCTGATCGAACTTTGAAGACGTTTCTTGAACCACTTCTATATTTCCCATTTCCTTCTGACCAATCTCACCCCAACACACCGGGGTTCTACATCGTCTACCGTACAGCATCTCAAACGGTGGCATACCAATACTCGAATGGTAACTGTTGTTATAGGAGAACTCTGCCAGATGCAGATGATCATCCCAACTTCCACCAAAATCTAAAACGCAAGCACGTAGCATATCCTCAAGGGTTTGGATCGTCCTTTCAGACTGTCCATCGGTTTGAGGATGATACGCCGTACTGATGTTCAACCTCGTCCCCATAGCTTCATGAAATTTCTTCCAGAACCTCGAAGTAAACCGTGTATCCCTATCAGACACGATCGATAACGGTACTCCATGCTTGGTTACAATTTCTTTAATGAACAAGCTTGCTAACGTTTCTGACGAGATGGCCTCTCGTATGGGCAGAAAGTGAGCACTCTTGGTCAAACGGTCCACAATCACCCAGATGGTATCATGTTGCTTAGCTGTACGAGGTAGCTTAGTTATGAAATCCATGGTGATGTGTTCCCATTTCCACTCAGGTATCTCTAGCGGTTGCATCTTCCCACAAGGCTTTTGGTGTTCGGCTTTGACTTGTAAGCAAGTTAAGCACTTACCAACATAATCCACTACATCGCTCTTCAATCCTGGCCACCAGTAATCTCTTTTCAAGTCTTGGTACATCTTTGTAGCTCCTGGATGGATTGAGTACCTTGACTTATGAGCTTCATCTAAGATTCGACTTCTAAGATCACCATGGCGTGGGATCCACATACGGTCGAACCTAGTCTTAACTCCATGAGTGTTTTCCATCAACTCATCTTGCTGGCCATAAATCCTCTCCTTCTTTACTAACCCTTCATCTATTAACACTTCTGACTGCACCTTGATGATTTCTTCAAAAAGACTCGGGTTCATGATCAACTTGTATGACTTCACTGTTGCAAGGACTTCCTCATTCTTCCGACTTAACGCATCAGCGACCACGTTAGCTTTACCGGGGTAATACTTAATCTCACAGTCGTAATCCTTTATCAATTCTAACCATCTTCTCTGCCTCATGTTCAGTTCTTTCTGCTCGAAGAAGTACTTTAAACTCTTATGATCGGTATAGATAGTACACTTGGTGCCGTACAGATAATGCCTCCATATCTTAAGAGCATGCACTACAGCTGCTAACTCCAAATCATGCGTCGGATAAGTACTCTCATGGACCTTCAACTGTCTAGACGCGTAGGCTATCACCTTCCCTCGTTGCATCAACACGCAACCTAACCCTTGATGCGAGGCATCAGCACAAACAACAAAATCCTCATCACCATCGGGTAAAGTAAGGATTGGAGCTTGCGTGAGTCTTCTCTTTAACTCTTCAAAGGCTTCTTCTTGAAATTTTCCCCAACTGAATACTATCGACTTTCGGGTCATACCGGTCAGCGGTGCGGCTATCTTGGAGAAACCTTCGATGAATCTCCTATAGTAGCCAGCTAACCCTAGGAAGCTTCGTATATCAGTCGGATTCTGCGGAGTCTTCCAATTCGTTATCGCTTCAATCTTAGCTGGGTCCACGGTAATCCCCTCCGGATTAACCACATGACCTAAAAATTGCACTTCTCTTAACCAGAACGCGCACTTCGAAAACTTGGCGTACAACCTTTCTTTCTTCAGAACTTCCAATACCTCTCTCAGATGCTCGGCATGGTCAGACTCACTCTTTGAATAAATCAATATGTCATCGATGAAGACGATAACCGACTTATCCAACATCGGTCGACACACCCTATTCATCATGTCCATAAATGCTGCAGGAGCATTTGTTAGACCGAATGACATTACAAGGAACTCGTAGTGTCCATACCGCGTTCGGAACGCTGTTTTAGGGATGTCTACCTCTTTCACCTTCAGCTGATGGTAGCCTGATCTGAGATCTATTCGTGAGAACCAACTCGAACCTTGCAGTTGGTCAAACAGATCGTCAATCCTAGGCAAGGGGTATCTATTCTTTACCGTAAGCTTATTCAACTCACGATAGTCTATGCACATTCTCATACTTCCATCCTTTTTCTTCACAAACAAAACCGGTGCGCCCCATGGAGAAACACTCGGTCTGATAAAACCCTTGTCGAGGAGTTCTTGCAGTTGGGACATTAATTCCTTCATCTCGGACGGTGCTAGACGGTAAGGCGCTTTCGCGACGGGCTGGGCTCCTGGTATTAAATCTATCTGAAATTCTATTTCTCGCTCCGGTGGCAGCCCCGGAAGATCCTCAGGGAATACTTCTGGGTAGTCGCGCACAATAGGAACATCCTTCATTTCTTTCGTCTCGGCCGTAGCGTTGACAACATACGCCAGGTAGGCACCGCACCCTCGCCTTAACAAACCCTCGGCTTTTATCATCGAAATGACATTAAGTCCATAACTCTCCTTATCACCATAAACCGTCACCGCACTACCATCCAATGACTTTAACCTTATCATCTTACTTTTACATACTATCTGAGCCTCAAACTCAGACAACCAATCCATACCCAAGACTACATCGAACCCTCCTAAGGCCATAACATACAAAGTAACAGGGAACTCATGTCCCTCTAACTCTATCTTACAATTCTTCACCATTTTTGTTATTTTCACCGAAGTGTCACTTGCGGTTTCTACTACAAAAGTTTCAGACACTCGGCAGCCTTTCATTTTAGCTAGTTTACTAAACGTCGTAGCTACAAAACTTCTATTCGCACCAGAATCAAATAATACAGAAGCGGAAACATCGTTCACTAGAAACGTACCTGTGACGACATCCGGAATCTGCCTGGCTTGTTCCTGGGTCAGCATGTAGGCTCTAGTTCTGGGCCTAGCTTGATCGGCATCCTTCTTTCCACTACCTCCAGCTACACCTTCAGTGCACTCCCTTGACATATGGCCTGTCTTGCCACATTTGTAACATGCTGGCTTCGCACTGCACTCATTGGCATAATGCCCTACCTTCCCACACTTATAACAGGCATTCGACCCCATTCTGCATTCTCCACCATGAGCCTTTCCACATTTGAGACAAACATTAGAACTTTTACCCCACTTGCACTCACCACCATGCCTCTTTCCGCAGGTCTTACACGATCTCTTCTCCCACACTTTCTGTTTCTTATCCCTGGAGTTCCATAACTGAGTACCGGGTCGTTTAGCAGGAGTGACCCCTTTCTTCTCTTTCTCTTCGTCCCTTTCCACCCTATCATCCGCGGCCACGTCAGCATAGACCATTTCCGCGAGTCCAACAGCCGAATCAAAAGTAGCAGGTTGAATCGCCCTGACTAACATGCGGACCTTTTGTGGCAACCCCCTCACATAACACTTGATTCTCTTGACCTCAGTGTCAACCATGTCAGGCACCAACCTAGATAGTCGGTTGAACTCCGTGGTATACTCACGATGCGTCATCATACCGGCTTTTAAATTCTGGAACTTCATCTCCGTTCTTTCAACCTCGGCATCTGCACAGAACTTCTTCATTACCAACTCTTTCAAATCTTCCCACTTCATCCCTTTGATCTCTTCACGGGTCTTCCTCTGCTCCACACTCTCCCACCAATACATAGCCTCATCTATGAATGACTGAGTAGCATAGCCCACAGCTTGGTCGGGACGGCATTCGCTAATGCGGATAACCTTGTCCATAGCGGTTATCCACTGGAGAGTAGCGATTGCGTCTCCTAAACCAGTCAGCTTAGGCGGGTCACAACCTTTGAAGGACTTATAGCTGCACCCACCTTGTCCTCCTCTCCTATCATCGACTTTCACAGACTTATCCCCACTCGAGGCCCCTCTTTCACCTTCCCCATCCCTTCTACCATCACCACCCGCTCCTTCAGCAGTTCGTTCACGGCTTCCAGCAGATCCTTCGGGATTCAGGTTCTTCACAGCAGCAACTACAGCCTGAACAATGGCTGCTTGAACTGCAGGGCTAAGTTGAACTTCCTCGTTGTTGTTCTGGTCTCCTCCAGCTGCGCTTCCTTCATCTTCGGTGTGGGAAGCTTCTTCTACCGAGGGTTGCCGGACAAGACGAGGCCTGCCACGACGTCCAGTGCGACCCCCAGCTTCAACAAATTCTCCAGCTCCAGCCATCAGTATTCTAAAGGGAAAAACACAAACATCATCACTCAAGGAACTATCTAGTACAAGGATAGTAAGGCTAACAGGTAATAACAGTGGCCAGTTGTGATTAGCTGATCACGTTACTTTCCGTGTCATATACACTTCCCTTTATGAGTCTATTTGTGCTGGTTCTACTTAAGCAGTTTGTCAATTTAAACAGTCAATTATTCCTATCCCTATCGTTCACATATCCTTTCTTTCTTATTAACATACATCATTTAATCATGCACTTTACCTTTACTGATCTTGCTTGAGCGACACATGGCATTCTTGAACTGGCATCTTCTTTCCTTTCTTACTTAAATCCCATTCTCTGTTCGAGTCTAAGCATGTAGGATGCTTAAATCTCTCGAACTTTGCTCTGATACCAACTTATAAGGCCCCGTTACCGGTAACCCTACTTTCGTGTTGGATTTACTCATAAACACAGTTCTAAATATCAGAGTTAATTAAAACTTTACGCGGAATATAAAACTTTCATAAAACATTACATATCAATTCATAATCATGTCTTAAAACATTCCTCTTGTCTTTCAAAATCAAAACATAACTTATAAAACATATCAGATCTTCAGATGCCAGGCTTTAGTCTTCTGCCATGTGTCCTCCACTCAAGCCAGCTGTCTCAACCTACTCACCTGCGTGCATACTAAAAGTCAGCTACGCTGAGTGAGTTCTAGTTAATCATACAATACCATACAATACCATATTACATACATACGTACTTAACCTCATAACTTTCTTTCATACACACATAAGTACTCATACCTTCATTCTTACTTACATACTTTCTTTCTTACTTACATACTTTCTTTCTTACTTACATACTTTCTTTACATTCATAATCATACGTTTTAAAGAGCCTTTCGCCCTATAACCTCACAGATATTATAAGGGTCTGGTCCCTAACATCACAGATATTATAAGGGTCTGGTCCCTAACATCACAGATATTATAAGGGTCTGGTCCCTATCATCACAGATATTATGAGGGTCTGGTCCCTAACATCACAGATATTATTAGGGTCTGGTCCCTAACATCACAGATATTATTAGGGTCTGGTCCCATGTTTTCGAATATTAGTAGGGTTCGATTCCCTCTTCGTTACCATACAACCATACATCATACCTCGAGTATTATTAGGGCTCGGTACCCCTTTCGTAACCATACAACCATACAACCGTCATTTCCTTCTTTTATTAACTTTCTTACGTTCATACACATAAACATACATATCATACTTGCCATATTTATAACGTTACAACCTGACAGTTCGTGCAATATCCGAAGATCGTTCACGAACCATCAAGCAATCATTCATACATATCACATATATCACCTATGGCATACACTTATCACTTTGGATAAATGTATTAACAACACATCAAGTATGCACACAGCCCCGAAAACATAACAAGGAATGGGGCTAGAAACTCACCTGGATCCTGTTACGCTCGCCGTTGATTGTAATTCCTTTCTTTAACTGGGCTCGGCTAACTGTATAATATTTACACATATCAATTACTACTACTACTATTACTACTACTCATTTTCGATAACCGCCTTAACACATTTTCCATTAGGTTTTTAATTTATTTCATAAACGAACTTCACTTCAGGCGAATCTTGGAAACAACTTGGTTCTGGCTTGATTCGATCGAATAGGGACATATTCGATCGAATCTGAGGCACACTCGATCGAACTAGACACACACTCGATCGAACCAGTTGGGAAAACTCGTTCGGTCGGACATGGCACTTGTTCGATCGAATAGGAACTCGTTCGGTCGAATATGCAGCTTATTCGGTCGAATAAGATGGAGACCATTCGGTTGCTTCCCTATTCGATCGAATGGACTGATTCGATTGACTCATTCGATCGAATGGACTGATTCGATTGACTCATTCGATCGAATGGACTGATTCGATTGACTCATTCGATCGAATGGACTGATTCGACGCCTTCAAGCTGGGCGACGGAGAAACCTACGGGTTTTCCGGATTTTCCAGATTTTTGACCCAAAATCGAAGTTTTTGACATGGAAATGTTCGGGATTGAAAGGGCTATCGATTCCCAGTGATTTTAAACATCAAAAGTTGCATTTTGACACCAAAACAAGACGGTTTTTGACCCGAAAACTCAAGTTACGAAAATGGGAGTTTTTGCTCGATTTGAGGCCGAAAATGGTTATGAAAACGGATGATTTTCGAGAGGGACTTACCAAAAACGATTAGGAACAAGATTGTGGACTCGGATTTGTGATTTGAGAACTTTCTCTCTCTAGTTTCTCTCTCTAGAATTGAGAGTGTTTGGGTGTGGGAGTGGAAGGAAGTTAGTGAAAAATGGGAGGTAGGGTCTTGTGGTAGTAACTCTCGAGCCCACGGGCCCAAGGCCCATTCTCATTTAACCCATCTTACGTAATCTAAGCCCATGACCCGTTCCTTACTCGACATTAAATAACTAAAACGTGAAATCACTAAACATAACTTTCTTTTATTTATCATTATAAAAATTTTAGGATGTTACATAAAGAGATGAAATGACAGCCAAATTCTATCATTAAACAGGTAAAGAACCAACAAACAAGAGACTTATATACTCTTTGAGGGTCTTTCCTGGGAACGTAAACCCGTCGTCATACCTATATACCACATCTATCATTCGTGCAAGATTAAGAATTGGGGCAAGAAAATCCATTGAGACTTGTCTTGGCTTGAGACAACCGCCATTTATATATTTCCATGCATTTTCAATCATTTTCTTGAGCTCGTTGATAGCTTCATTTTCTGGCACGTCGTGGGTCTTGATGTATGCATCAACACTAGTGTCTGATTGTCCTCTTTCACGCTCGAACTTGTTGATAATTAAAGACAATACTTGGATATTAGAATGTGCACATAATGTTTAAAAATTTACCCCCATGTGGTAGTAAAAGTCAGTTCAGGCCATGGTATTCCTATATGATAATTTGTTGGATTAGCAGGTGATTTAGGATTTTGCAAAATACTTTTAGGCGTTTTTTAAAGTTCTTGTACATCTAGGTAATTTGCTATTATTGTAAGCGATCTCAAAGAAGTTTTGACAGTCTTTTTTTTTCTTGGAGTTCATTGGGTGACACCCGAACTCTATCGAGTTTTTCACCAAACTTGCGTACCCGTAACTTACATTTTCACAAACCTCTTGATGTGGGGAGATCAAAAGTTTACCAAAATAATGACGAAATGAGTTATGGAATTATAAGAGTTTAAAATTAATATTTTATGTCTTTTGGTTTAATCATTAGAAGCTCAATGGTTTTCTGTTTCTTTTAAATACTTGAGATTTGTAATATAAAAAAATAAGGTTTGAAATATATATAAAAATCATTTCCTCTCTATCACAGTGTGTGTTAGTGTTGGAAGGACCTAATTATCGGTATTCTTCGTGAATCAACGATAGTTGGAAAAATTGGTCCTGGTATTCGTGTGAATCAACAGGTTCAATTATTTATCTTATTTACGATCTACGTATTTTTTGAGAGTTTTGGGAAATACTTGTAAGGCCCCGTTACTGGTGCCTCACCTTTGGACGTTGGATTTACTCATAAACACAGTTCTACAGATCAGAGTTTATTAAAACTTTCGCGGAATATAAAACATTAAACATTCGCTACAAAACATTCAATCTTTTCTTAAAAACCATAACATAAAGCATCATAATTAAAACATCGTTTCTTCTATCTTCAGATGCCAGCCGTTCAATCCATGCCACGTGACATCCTCATGCCATCACGATAAACATATATACCTGCATGCATACTAAAAGTCAGCTACGCTGAGTGGATTCTAGTTAATCAGGTAACATACAATACATACGCATATCATACATACTTATGTATCCGAAGATACATATTCATACTTAACCAGTTAATCTTCTATTCTACATACATACTTACTACTACCTACCTAAATCCACCGAGAGTATGTTCATAGTCCGCCGTCTATACCTATACTCAGGGTCGTGAACACGAAAAAGGTCCGCCGTCCTTACCTATTTTCACCATTTATGGTACGTACAAAGTCCGCAGTCCTCACCTGTACCATCCTATATTGACAACACGTGCAAGGTCCGCAGTCCTTCCCTATGTTACAACCTATTTATTAGCACGTAAGAGGTCCGCAGTCCTCCCCTATGCTATCACAACACAATTACAGCAAGTATAAGGTCCGCACTCCTTTCCCATGCCGAATCCTATTTCGTAAACACGTATAAGGTCCACAGTCCTTAACCGACGTTCTCATCTATCATCTATAACACGTATAAGGCCCGCCGTCCTTAACTACGCCATCACATGCCAAGTCTATGTCCAACGGAAGTTAAGAGGGATTTGCCATCCTAACTTACTAAGTCGGATATAGAACTCATTTGCCATTCCTGTACCTGCATACACTTATTTGCATATACAATAATCACATCGTAGCATAAGAACACTCTAGGCGCTCTACACATCATTCATTTGACAATCATACTCCTTGTCGATACGTGCAATATCCGAAGATCGTTCAAGCCCCGACAAGCATTCATCTATCACGGTCATACATCATCTATACATTACATATAACATTCATATCTTTATTTATAACCTGACAGTATGCGCAATATCCGAAGATCGTTCGCGTACCGACAAGCAATCATTCATATCTATCACATATATCACATATGGCATACAGTTATCACTTAGGATAAATGTATTAACAAACACATCGAGTATGCACACATCCCCGAAAACATAACAAGGAATGGGGCTAGAAACTCACCTGAACTCGGTTACTTCTTCTGCTATTGATTATTCCTCCTTGAGCTGTGCGCGACTAACTGTTTAATAATTGCAAATATTAAATACTACTCTAGCCACTCCCAATGCCACTTAATTAGTCTTACTCGTCTAAGCCGGTTTTACTTCATTGAATCATTACCCGGTTAGTTAATCGTTACTCATTAACCTTTAAAGGAATCTTTCATAAATTATCAAAGTCCAAGGGCTATTATGTAATTATCTCATTCTTTCACAAGTCCAGGGGCCACTTCTGTAATTATTTCAAAGTCTAATTCGTTACAAAATCCTCCTTCATTCGCTATAACGAATGGCCTAGTTCGCTATCTCAATTATAACGAATTGAGTCTGATTCGCTAACTGATTCGTTACCTTATCTTCATCTGATTTGTTACTTGAACATAACGAACTGGTAGCTAATTCGTTACCTTGACATAACGAATGGGCATTTAACGAATTAAGGGCTGATTCGTTATCAAGTCACACGAATGAGTCCCATTCGTTATGACCGCGTAACGAATCACCCAACCTTAACGAATCATCAACAGTTCTTATCCAGACTTTGACTCAAGGGTCAAAGTCAAAATCGTCAAGAACACCCACAGTCAACAGAACTTAGATTTGCAATTAAATCTTCGTTTCTTAACGAAACGTCATGATTTTGGTATCAATGGAATCGTCTGACCAGCGCCTACAAACCCCAATCATCAAATCGGCCAAACATTTACATTTAAAGGGTGTGATTTATGCATCTACATACGGGTTTCTTCATACTAACAATTAACCTATCAAACTGTAATCAATTTCAATAAGTTTAGCTTTGTTGGATTCGTTTTTACAATACTAACACAGATCTATGATTTCTAGACTAAATCCGAACCTTAACGAACAAGTTCTCGATATAAACGTATCGTAAACGAGTCGAACTACGAACACGAGCTGGTCTTTGATGTTGCTTTGGTTCGTCACGACGATCTAGCACCAACAAGCTCGGGTTCTCGTCTTCGGATCTTGGCTCGGGTTATAGGATAAGGTTTGTGTGTGTTTTCCAAGGTGTAGGCTATGGTGTAGAGATGATAATGGAAAGGATTAGGGTTTAAGGGGTATTATACTCCCTTAAGCCTATGGACCTAAGGATATTCTTAGAATCAACGTTTTTGACTTCCAATTTTATCATCATGCTACGTCAGTTGGTATCAAAGCGGAATTCCTGGCTCAGTATGGCTTGTGAGGGGGACAATATCTATGATTCATGGCCCGTGTTTGATGAATACGAGGACGAGGAATGGTATGATTACATGAATATAAAAGAATTGCATGAAGTGGTAATTATTTGGGATGGACTTATACACATAACTCCTAAAGGTGAAGGCGTGGTGATAGTATTTAACATGAATTGGATGGATGGTCCCTTTGACCCAGGTGGTTACGGTTCAAAGACAAAACTCGAGGGCGAGTTTTTTCAAAGGTGGAGAGAATGATATGGGGAGATCAAAAGTTTACCAAAATAATGACGAAATGATTTATGGAATTACAGGAGTTTAAAATTAATATTTTATGTCTTTTGGTTTAATCATTAGAAGCTCAATGGTTTTCTGTTTCTTTTAAATACTTGAGATTTGTAATATAAAAAAATAAGGTTTGAAATATATATAAAAAACCATTTCCTCTCTATCACAGTGTGTGTTAGTGTTTGAAGGACCTAATTATCGGCATTCTTCGTGAATCAACGATAGTCGGAAGAATTGATCCTGGTATTTGTGTGAATCAACATGTTCAATTATTTATCTTATTTACGATCTACGTATTTTTTGAGAGTTTTGGGAAGTTCTTCACGGGTATTCTTAGAATCAACGTGTTTGACTTCCAATTTTATCATCACGCTACGTCACCTCTCAATGAAGTTTGATTGTCACCTAAGTGAACCTATTGAATTCATTTTGCGAGGACAACGAACCGTCTAAAAGTACAATTACTTTTAAACAAACACCAAACAATGCATACATGAATCTTAAATCACCTACTAATACATGCAAAATCTATTTTATGGCGTATGGAGTTTAATTAATAACCTGATATGACATCACACCATCTTGGAGTCTCCCAATTAACTCTGAAGCTTGTAGAATCTTTGGATGACTTTCATACCAAGCCACGATATCCTCGCTCACTATAACACCCATTCCCATTAAAGCAGATTTCGAAATAACATTGTACACAGAAGTGATTAATCCGTTTTTCGTACACTGCGGAAATGATGGAACATATCCACTATTTGTCCACTCAGCCTCTTCAAGGTACCCTCTAGCTATGTCTTGGAACTGAATTCCAAATAAGAAATTAAAAATATAAATCAAGTTGGATCTTTTATTGAACATGTACATATATATGGAGGTTAATTTTAGAATATGTGTGTAAGTGCGTGTTATACCGCTTTTTTTGAAACAATAAAACTACTCGCACACCCTTCTTTAGCTACTTGCTTCTCAAGTTCAGCATACTCGTTTAGGAGAATTTCGTAGAATGGACTAATGTATTCCGGAATTTGGCTTGTAGCACTAATGTCCCATCTAAAAGTAGATGGAAAGTTAACATACAACAAGAGATCAATAAGCAACAGTAATTTTGTTTTGAAGTGCATGATGGTTTAGAACAACAGTCAACAGTGTGTATTTGTTACCTATTTATTGCATCGGTTAGAAGACGGATCTCTTCAATAGTAGCATATGCGTCATATGTGTCATCTAGAACCACGAGAAACAACGTAATTTTGGTGGCAATGAGTCGTGCCAAAGAGTATCTAGGTTCAAAATACATTCCTAATATCCATAAATAAACTTCTGGTACTCTATCCCTTATATAAGGGGTAGTCTCTTTAAACCTCATATCCTTCCACCACCTGAAATCAAAGTCTATATTAGAAACTTTAATAAACTTTTTACCTTTATAGATTCTCGTATCTTTAAATAAAATAACATTTTTTCTATGTCTCGATGGAAGGAAGATTTGGCTTTCGTGTCTTCAGTCGTAAATGCCCAATTGAGTATACACTTTGCTTCATAGATTTTTCACTTTTTATAACAGTATGTACTATGTATTTACAAATTACTTTTAATCATATATGTGTAAAATCTAAGACTCCCGGCTCTTATACCAACTAATATTTTCTCTTTTGCTGGCAAGGAGCATATGGATTCGTTTTTGGTTGCGTTGGTGGCACTTCACAAGAGGTCATTGCGTCCAAAGCACGTTTATGATATTTTAGGCGAGGTGTTCGTTATGACTCAATATCTCTCTTGTGGACTGGATGTAAAACAATGAATTGGGATTTGTCTACGGTACTTGTCACATAATATAATAATGCACAGGCTTTTCAGATTATAGGATGGTATGTGACTCACTTTGAAACAATCCGAAGTTCTTCCTTTTGTTGTAGCTGCAAATAGTTGAAGTGAAGTTTTGCAAGTTTTAGTAATGAGTCGTGTGTGGAGCATTCTTCTCGATAGTTGGAGAAATATAACCTTGCTTCTACCGTTGGCATTCCATGATGAAATGGTCTTTTCAGCGATTGTTTCACCTGTTGTGCGAGATCGCCTTCTAAAGTGTTTACTAAACTCTTTAGTTTCGTTTCTGTGAACGCTGAGGCGTCATCCAGAATCTTTTCTCCATTTAATCTTAGTTGCACAGATTCGTATAAGCCTAACATACCCCTCACATCACTGGTTATGGATTCCTGAATGTATTCGAGTTTTCATCCTTGAATATGTTAAACACATCTGCACCGTCACAAATTTGATAGCAAATCATAAAAAGATTGTATACTCTTAATAAATGTTTATGATTTAATTTTTGGATTTGTAGGTGGTTTAGGGATATGCATAACATCTCATTGTAGAAAAAACATCAGGATGGAGTTTGCTCGTTTGAGCAGAAAATTCAATCCAAATTCACTTGTCAAACCAACAAACTCAAAAAAAATTGTCAGCTTCCATGAGTTCGCTCATGAATGTAATGAACTGCCTATTTGTATAACAACTTTAAAAAATATATATAGTAATATCAATATGTACTTACCACATCTCAAAACTACCTGCAATTCCAAAATATTAATTCCATGCAAATATTTAATATATATTAGTAGTTTAGCAACTTCTTTTTTTTCCTTTTGTTTAGCAAATTATGCTTTGTAATATGGTTACTTAATTTGTGATTTTGCTAGAAGGGAAATGAAGGACCCTAATTACCACAAGGCAGTTTGTAACCAAGGTGACGGAAAGCTTGAAAGTTGATTGAAATTGTGTGTAGATCAACTTCATCATAATCTTCCAATTTGAGCTCTTTGAAAAGTCTGTCAAGCTGGTCTTCAATCTCCCTCAAGAACATATATGTCAGACCGAGACGGTGAACCGTATAAATCAAACTCAGTTTCTTATTTGAATCCATTGTTGGATCTGTGATCAGTCTTCTCACTTGTTCTTTTGGCTCTTCCATGGCGTTAGCATATTCTTCCATTATCTAGAAATGAAATATCATATTAATAAGCGTGTTTTAGCGGACTTTATTATCTAATAGTTATTATAAATCGTCATTTGTCTTTAGTTAATGTGTGTTATTCATTATGATTGTTATTAACGTTTTAACATTATTACTTGGTTAGCTTTATCATGATCTTTCTCATGTACATAAGGTACATTTTTTCAATTATTTTAAATTCTTTCGGCGAAATTCTTACCGCATTGTCAAGAGAGAACGATAGGAACATATCACCCCATTGAGAAGGAGGAAACTTGGCCAAAGGACGCACTGGCTTGACGTTGTTCTTGGTGTTTGCTTTGGCGATAGCACTGACTCCAACCAACTGCTGCCATTTCTTTAGTTTGATTGAAGGTGTGTGGAATGTCCAGAGTGGGGTAAGGGTATTTATAGTACAAGCATGCACTTAATAGTCACAAGTGGTGGTTAAATTGTAAGTATTACTGTTAACTACTTTAACAAGTGGCGGTTATATATCAAACCACCAAAATTGACTTAAGAGAGTCCCGTATGACCTCGCAAGTACATATTATTCTGCAAGCCAAGGAAATTTCCCATTAACTTAATTAGTTATGTTTGTCCTAAACAGCAATCTTATCAAATATTGTCTAAAGATATAACGGTTGATTTTTCAAATGGTTACACTTTTTCGAATATTCTAGCCCAATCATAACACGTAACATGGAATGCTATGTCAAATTATCAGTACCATTTGGAGTAAATAGCGGTAAAGGTAACATTTGCCATTTAAAAAAAGAAACGGGTCAGACCCAAATTTTTTCAGAGAAAATGTTCTCGATTCTTGCCTTCGATGAATAGCTTTTTACTTTTTTTAACCGATCATGTTAGTATTGGTATGTGGATGCTCAATTGTTTTGAGGTATCGATGTTATTATTAACAAATTTCGGTAGGATTTAATGGAATTGATAAGGAAATGGAATGGACAATGGAATGAAATGAATCATTACGATTCCTTTGTTTAGTTTGGTTAACCTATATGAATGAAATGAATTATTATTTTATGTTATTTGGTAGAAAAAAAACCCCCACGAGAATGAAATACAAATGACAAAGATATACCTCGCATATATAAAAACAAAACAAAAAAATGGCAATGAAGATGGTGGTCAAGTGGCGGTGGTCATTATTGCTTGTGGTGTGGAGTTGACGGTGGCGCTGATGGTCAGATGGTGGTGGCGTCAAAGTCAGGTGGTAGTGGTGGTCAGTTGGTGGTGGTGGAGGCAATGGGTGATCAGGTGGTGACAGTGGTGGTAGTTGTGATGGAGGATGGTAAGGTGGTGGTTGTGGTGGCAGCGATGGTGGTGGCGGTCAGGTGATTGAGGTGGTGGTGTTATTTACAAAGTACGGTGAAGGGGGGAATGAAATGAAAAAAAATGGGAGAGGGGTGTAGCTTTAATGGAATGAGATTTCTTGTGTAATGGTTGATTTCATTTCATTGATCAACCAAACACCTCTTTTTTCATTTCATTCATCTTCTCATTCCTACATACCAAACAATACCTTAGTCTATTTCAAATCAGGCTAATTCTAAGCTTTCAACTTCTGGCAAGTGACAACCTGGTTGGTTAGTGATGTACCACACAATCAAAAGGTTGGGGGTTCGAATCCTACGAAGTTCAGGTTGTAGTTTATTAATTGTTGTTAAAAGAAAGGGAGTAGTTTTTAAATTGCTATTAAAAGAGAGGGGGATGGTTTCATGTTTTTTGTTTTTTTTTTCAAATAAAAATGTAAATAATTGGCAAGTAATGCATATAAAAGATCAGTAGAGAACACCAAAATCAAAGAAGCATATGTTAGTTCTTCTGGAGACATGCACTAAATGATGACCTTCAATGAAGAGAATTTTAATGACATTGATGATTGATCTAAGTATACCCTAAATGAACTAGTATTCACAAAAGCTTCCCAACCTCTCACCAACAACAATCAAAACTACCCACCAAGAACAAAAGGGTACTGCTACATAGGGCTAACCTAAGGTTCAAAAAGATAAAATAATAACAATAACAAGATGCTTTTTAAAAACCGGAGACGGAAGTCCTGTACACACATCTCTTTATCATCCTCCATCTCCTCATAACTTTATACAAAAACACCCAATAATTAGCCATGTCAACATTACTCCGGTTTGGTTAATTTGTAACCATAATTGAGCTTCATCTGCAAAAGACAAGTTTTAAGTAGAGAACAAAAGATGTGCAATTGTGGACATATAATTGCAAACATAAAAGAGGAAACTAACCTGTAGATTACTCATACATGATGATACAGCCCAACCCAGACGGTATGGCCCATAAGGCCCATAACTACTTTACCATAAATAATTAGCATGTAAGTTGAAAACTAGTAGTTATGAATGTTCAACAAAACTCATGGGAGGTTCAGATGGTTCACTCTCTGCTGCTAGTACAACATTGGTTTCAGTTTCACTACTGTTTGCATCATTACAAGGTGGATTTGGAACTGTGACAACTGTACTTGACTCGGCTTGCTTGCTTGCAGTCTGGTCAACCGTGTTGAGTTTTCGATTAAGCAACAACAGTTTTTGAGCCGTCGTTTGTTTTTGATTAACCAACTTCTGGTTTAACGAGCCAGAAAATTTGCTCTGTTCAGGTACAGAGCCATTCCCGAGTCCACCTTTCATAAGCTTAGCCTGCTGATGTGGCGGTTGATACTGCTGAGGTTGTACATGTGGCATCACAGGATTGGATGGAGGAAACTTCTGCCGTTGAAGTAACCATTGTTGCTGAAGTTTTCTTTCTTTAGCTAATCTCATTGCGAAATCTGGATTCACATGATTATTTGGAGGTCCTTGAAAGTTATTTGGATGTGGAGAAACTGCACGCGGGTATGACTGTTGAGTGGGCCCGGTCCCAGGCCCAGGCCCACTTGGCAATGCTTTCTGGTCTGTGTTCTGATTAGCCCGAATCATATGCGTAGGATCACGTGGCCTCAACATTGGTGTTGATGATGTGGAACTCAACATAGATGGTGGTCTAGTCATCTTCTTGTTTCTATTAGCCGCACCCATACCATTTCCACCAGGTAGCATGCGATTCCCATGGTCGTTAACCGAGTGGGACCCAGGTGACAAACTTGACTGTTGATTGTTCCTTGCAGATAACATCTGACCATACTGCTGCATTCTACGGGTACAAAACAAAAGGTAAACGAAAAGTTCGAATTTGATACTAGAGAAAACTAATGGTGTGTAAAGGTTTACAATATTACCTAACAGATGGATCAAGTTGAGCAGATGCAGACAGGTTGGATGGAGCAGGTGCTGAGGTGGAACCAGAAACAGGACTCAAAGCAGGAAGCATTGGTGCAGCGGGCCCATGGTTCAGAGGTGGTAGCCCACCACTATGAAGACCTTGATAGCCAGCTGGAAGAACATCTGGGCTAGATGAGATTGCTTCAGCTAGTTCAAGGGGCCTTAAGGTGAAAAGTAGACAAAAAATGGGTTTAGGGGATAATGGGATTCAGAAACAGAGCAAAAATAATGATAATAAATAGATAACTCACGTGAGGACGGGCCGACCATGAACGTTATTAGGGCAGACTTGAGAAATAGCAAATGCATGAGAACTATGAGGCGGCTGTACGGTATCCTGATTATCATTCTTTGCAGAAAAAAAAGAAAAAAATATGAGTCAGCAATATTGGAACTTATAATGCTACCAAGTACCAACCATGTTAGGGATAAAAGTCACCTGTGGCCTATTTCTATAATGATGTTTTTGTCCAATCATAATAATTTTCTCAAAGTGAGTTTTGAGTGTATCTTCTTCCATCGGTCCCTGCAACCGCTGAAACAACTGTCTTGCGCTACCCTGAATTGAGATATATCAAGATACATAACCAACTAATTAGCTAAATTCTGCATGTAAAATAAATACAATTAAAAAAAATGAATATTGTTACCTCAGGAATGCCAGGTAACGTAGACTGATAAGGTTGAGAAGACCCTGAATCCTCAGCACTATCAGCTCCATCGCCACTATTCATATCCATTAACATTTTGTGACGAGCTTTGCATTCCGACTTGCGAAATATGCACTGCACACGTGACAAATTAAAAATAATGATTAATGTAGTTGGCATAATTAATCAAGCTAGAAAGATACTTTAAATTGCAAAGTGCTGTTAATGGCATCACTAACAAGCTCCCAATTTGGACCCATATCATGTACCAGCACAACAAGGGCCTGATCTTCAAACAATGACCATGGGCTTCCTGAACCGGGCTGCCTAACGGGTGTCTGCAAAGATGTTATTTGATTAATACATCATGCAAGAAAAATCTAGACTATTCTACAGAGTAATAGAATACCTTAGGTGCTTTGACTTTTCGACCACGATCGCGCGCCAGTAATTTCATGAACTTATTTGTGTTGGACATGTTACTCATTTGAGAAATCGCTGCATTAAAAAATTGGGTAAGAATGCCAAATATCTAATAGATGTCTCTTCAACATACAAACCGTTACAGAAAGATTGTTAGATGTAATTTGGAAAACTATATTAGATATTAATTAGTTTTCTATATTACAAATGAGACATACCACCACTTCCATTAGAGTCAAATTGATGTGCATCCAGTCTCCTTCTTGAGTGCTCCTTCTGCATATTGATGAATGTAAAATAAATTAGATGTTTTATTACAGATAATAAGCGACTTTAAAAGGCTATGAGTCACAATGGGTAGTTTTTAATATGGGTTATAAATGGGTTGGATTAAGTAAACCAGTAAACGTTTTTTGTTCCTTTTTTCTTGAATATTATAAATAACTAATGTATTAAAGATGATTACAAAATTATATTACAAATTTAACTTTTTAAGTAAAGTAATGCAAGAGATTGGCATCATTCAAACATTCAACACGTTCCAACATATTAAAAGTTTACCCATTTGACTAGTTAGAGGTCCAATTATAACCTTAAAGGGCCCGACAAGTAACAACCATGAAAAAAAATTATCTTCAAAATATAGAGCTGAAACTCAAGCGACACCCTAGGTTTATTGGCAGTGACGTCAATAAATGACTTAAATGAGAATAAAACCAAAAGTGATATATGGTACAACGGTTAATCCACTTTTCTTTAACATTCACTCCATAGGAGGTCAAGAGTTCGAATCTTTTTTCTTACATTTTATACGTATTTAGAAATGTTATCTATTTATTCTTTCAAATCTAAATTTTTAATTCTTTTAAAAGACAATCTAAACAGATTAAACTTGGAATTGTTTTGCTTACGTGTTTATTCTTTTTTTTCTTGCATGGCTTATACTTCTTTATCACAATTGTTTTTTAAAACAATTTGGATATACTGATTTCATGTGGCTTAAGAAATTCAAAATTGTGTTCAAATTTAACATGTAGGACTTTAATGTGCAAAAAATTCTTGAGGGACTTTTGTGAGAAAAAACAGAAAGTATGTTGACTTTTTATGGTATTTGCCCTAACAAAACTTATTTGGATAGCTGAAGTCGTGGAACCATTGGTTAGCATCTTAAGTTTGAATGATGATAGCTTTGTATTTCTAAAATAATCTGACCCGACCCTAACACCGAAAATTAGCAACACCCATTTAAAGTTTTGGGCAGCCCGCCACTGAACATGTTATCAATCAACTCAACTACACACCCTTAGCACTAACATATGGTGACATGACTAACATCAAAACACTGATTTTTTAGAAAAAAAGTTGAAATTTCACCTGGTCATTCTGAAAACTAGGATCAAGTTGCCAACGGTGCTCAAACGTAGATCCCTGCAAAACAATAAGATATTTTAGTCACAAATGCAAACCACAACATGGACTGCAGTTAATGTTACATACATGATGTTTTTCCTTCTTTTTCTTTTTAGGTCTATTTGAAACTTCCATGGAGTCAAACTTTTCATAGTCTCCAGCTGACTCAGCTTCCAGATTGTTCTGTATATGGGTCCCACCATGTAAAACACTATGTTCATCCTGAAACGAATTAGTATCAGCACTCGAAGCGTTATTTGGTGCATGTATGTGCCCTGACGTTCCTGCATTATATGGACTTATAATCCTCTGTCTGGGTGCAGTACGGACACGTTTTGTTGGAATTGTAACATTTAAACTACTGCCATATCGTTTTCCAGGCTGATTTACAACTGTCCTTTCTACAGATTGCATGAATGGCACGTCATCGCCCGCTGCATATGATCTTGAGCCAAATAAATTGAAGTTCATTCTTCTTTTCTGAGCAGCTTTTGTAGATTTTCTACCTTCAACTCCACCTGGAAAATAATATTTGTTTGCTTCTCCCTCGTCTTCTTCAAACTTGTCTTCAGAGATTTGAAGTACACATATAGTTAGTTTAATTAGTATAATTTGTAAACAAGATCTGATTTTTTTTTTTAAAAAGTCTAAAAAATACCATACCAGCAACAGCATCATAGCAGGATGTATCCACTTCCTCTTGCATGCTAGTGCCAGTTCTCTAAAGAGAGTAAAAACATCATTAGTCAACCAAGGTCAAAAAGGAAAAGCATGAAAGAACAAAGGATGATATATGGTTTCTTTTAGTTAGTTGGTAATGACAAAAAAGGCAAACGTACTTTCAATTATTAATATATGCAATCCTTAAATTTATTTAAACGAATTCCAAGATCACGTTATAGATTAACGTTTTAAATAATGATAGCGTATTTAATGAAGATTTGAACAACCTATCAGACTTGTGATCTAAACCACTTAAATGCATAAGATCATAGTACCAATGTCACCATAAACTTAATTGATTCCTTAGCATGTTTATACCTCAAAATGTAACACATGAGAATCAATAGCTTTTCTGTAAGCCTCAATTGCACCAGGTGGCACTGAATAAAAGAGATTCTCCTGCATTCCAGAAAACCAATGTAAATATAGGAACAGTAAAAAGTAAAAGTACAAATGAACCAATCCAAATTCCAAGTAAACATGCAAACATTGTTATATCCATTAAAACTGTAAAGATACAAAGTGTTAGTCCATACTTCTGTCAAATTATCATCCCATGAATGGTCCATGATGCCTAGATCAGATACAATATCAAAAGTCAAAGGTGTTTGACTTGCATTGCACTGAGCTAGAGAACTATTATACTCCATGAACCTCGTAACATATCCCTGAATCCCAACTGCTTGATCTTTATCATGCGACTCTGGCCCCTTGCATTTCACCTATCAAATGTGAAAACAAAGTCTTCAAGTTGATTCGTAAATTATAACATTCTCAAGTACGTATGAAGAAAAACTTTGAAATTAAAAGACCTGAATCGTGTGCCAGAACTGCATGACAGCCTCTGCAATGGTGTATGACAGTTCCTTTTGCTTGTGCAGTGAAATTTGTTGTTGGAATCGTCTCTGTGAAGCAAAAGCAACTCTTCTAGAAACTTGAGCAGCTGCAGTTACCTTCCAAAGGCGTTCCTGTTTCATGAAATTATATGTTTAATAAAGAAAAACTGACACACAACAAGGTTAGCTTTGACTGACATGTATCAGCAGAAACAAACCTGAGCAAAATCATTAGCCAACCATGACATTTCCTCAAGAACAAAATCCCAATTCGATTTTAAACGCTTATCCAGATGCAAAGTTCTAACAGATAACTCAGCTATCCTCTTGCGTTTCGCCTGAGTATAATACAATCTTAAATAAGCTATAATCAAATGTATAAAGTTCAAAACACATGAAGATAAAAAAAAACCAACCTCTATAGTTCTAGCCTCTTCTATAACCGAGTCTTCATGCTCCTTTGTTGCCAATTTCAAGTTTTCCTGAGAGCATGTATTTAGCTCTAATCCATCATTAGCATTTCCATCTTGACAAATTGGACCCAGCCCCACAACAGATTCAGATCCTTTCAATCCTTCATCTTCCTTAATATCAGGACCAATATTTAACACATTATCATTCTTTTCTGCACCTAAATTATTACTTTCTAAATTCTGTTCCACTTGTTTAGTAATATGCAGGTCATCCCCATTATTGTCATCAAAACGTTGACTGGTTTGAGTGAATGATGACGAGTCAAACGCCTTTGTGGGGCCAGGTATGTCTTTTATCTCTTCTGTATTCCCATTGGTGGGAAGAACCTTGGAATCTGTCAATTGTACCTGATCTATACCCCCTACAGATTCAGGTTCATTTTCTAAATGACTGAGAGAATTATTTAAAGCCACATTAGCATTATCATGGATAATCCTTTACAATCCCTAGAAGCATGTCGAATCGGATCACGAGTTGGGCGAGATCGAATCCTACGTTTATATGACTTTTTAGGCAGTTCTAAAACAGCAGAATCGCCTGATTCTTTCAACAGCATAAGATTATCAGCACTGTTTGGTTCACAAGAAGCCCCTAGTCGACCGCTACTTTCAACAGAATCTCCATGAGGTGAAGCAGTGATTGCAAAACTACCCTTTGCTTCACTACAGTACCATAAGAAAATCATAATAACAAAAATTATATATATTAATAATGATGATATAAATGGTTGAAAAATAGCCAGACCTTGTTACAAGCTGCTCAGGGTGCCCTTTTAGGGATGTGGACTGGAAGCTAACAGATGTTGCATTCCCAGGTTTCAAGTCTAACGGATCTCCACCCTGCAAACAGCAAGCAATTTGTCACCTGTTTGTGCCTAAAAGGCTTTGTAGCATGAAGATAATAATAATAATAATAATAATAATAATAATAACAACAACAACAATAATAATAATAACAACAACAAGAACAATCTAGTCAACCTACTTTCTGTAGAAATTCTAATTCTTTTCTAAACTTCTCAGCAGTAGTGAATGTTTTCCTGCAACAAAAATGATCCGTTATTATGTTCGTCTAGATTTGACAAAATAATAGGAAATGATTAACAACATTCCCTCAAAAACCACACTGTTACAACATATATACTCAAAACACCATCAAGCCCACACCCTCAAATCCAAACAACCCCTAAAGTTTGCAGTATACAGAAGAGTGCCACTGTTACCTGAGTTCTGCTTGAGTTTTCTCAAGATCTGATGATTGCTGCAGAGATGGTGTTGAAATTCCAACTCCTCCCATGGAATCAGGCTCAGCATTGACTACAGGCACAAATCCTGTAGTACATCCATACATACCAACTCAAAGCACCTACAGGTTTGTTCCTGTCACTGATTCAGAATTTTAATCAAATACCAAAGAAAAGACAGAGAGAGACACACACACAGAGAGAGAGAGAGAGTCAAATATGATTCATACTCAATCGGCTGCAATGGGATTACATATTTGCATACAAAACTTACTTTCAAGCTGAGAAGAAAATTAGCAGTCTAGACGATGAAACATACATGTGTAAGTGAGAATCATGGAACTAAGTTGAGAAGCAGTAAGCACCAAATATCATAAATTGTTTACCCAATCATCTAGAATATTAATAATTAAATAAAACAGAACCAATTTGGAGTCTGGACTACACATCTTATTGAAGTTGCTTCATGCACGACTCTAAAAGCACATCCCACACACTTAGGGTTGTAAACGAACTGAACATTTGCCAAACAGTCCGTGAACCGTTCAGTGGGAAGATCGTTTACGTTTGTTTCATTAATAAATGAACGAAGACAAACAAGAAATTTTGTTCGTTAGTTAAATGAACGGACATGAACAGAATTGTGTCCGTTCATTTGGGTTCGTGAAGGTTTAGTAATGTGTTCATTTATGTTCGTCTGTTTATATTCGTTAGTTAAAGGTTTGATTTATATTTTTATTGTATTTTATTTGTAATAACCAGCCTAACATTTAACTTTTATAATTAATTGTTTATGTTCAGTTTGTTTTGTTAATGGTTTATTTTATAAAGTCTTGCACTAACAACAAATCTAACATTCTAACCTGTGCTTCGTTGACATTATCAGAATAAAACCGCCGATTGGAGGATGATTATGTTTATTATTATTATTATTATTATTATTATTATTATTATTATTATTATTATTATTATTATATCAAGTGTTTAACTTTATATTTAATTAAGATGATCATGTCTAATGTTTTGGATTAAGAATGTTTCTTTATTTTCTTAAATAGTACACGTTTGTTTGCAGTCATGAACCATTCGTGATCAGGCTCAATTTCTTAACGAACAAACACTAACAAGATTTTCCGTTCGGTTAGCGTTCATGAACCGTTCTTAACATGTTTAATGTTAAACGAACGAACATGAACAAGGCTCTGTTCGGTTCGTTTACAGCCCTACACACACTGTTTTTCATAGACAACACATCTTATTGAAGTAGTGCACAACGATCGTCTTCTAAAACTAAAACCAAAACTAAAGTCAGAAATTTCAGAGAACAGAACACGCTTGCTATAGGCACTAGTAATGATAATAATTAACATGATTCTTATATAAACATACATAATCATATTTACGGTAATCCGTAGAATCTTGATTTTATAATCAAGGAATACGTCCGTCAATCGGCACCGACAATGAAAATCATACTTAATAAAACAGACCCAATTTGGAAATAATCTAGATATCAGTCGATTTACGAATCCAAGCAACACAATCCGACAGTCGATCACACATAATCTAGGCGTTCGAGTAACAGTTAAACCATTCACACTGCACAAAAAAGCAAACCAGTTCAATTCACATCACTATAATATTATTATTTCCAACAATTTCACTATATATTCCACTCCATTGCTGAGTACACTACATGCCCACGTGCACTTCTCAAAAAAAAAAAAAAAAAAAAAACTAATTTCATTTACATGAAACCTAGTTAGTTTCCAAGCATGCATTCAATCAAACTACAGCAATACAACAGTGCAATTGCACAATTACACATTCACAATCCAATAACCAACTCTAATTAAAATTTCCAATAATTAGGGTTTACACAACACACAACATTTCATCCAATTCTAGGTTTCTGCAACCAATACCTGAATTGAAGCCACCACTGCAACAATATCCAGCTTAGAAACGTTTACCCTATACCTTACAATTCTAATTCGACGTAAATTGGATCAATTTTGAGAAATGAAGTCGAAATTTGCCCTAGAAAAAATAGGACGTGAATGAATTGGGTTTTATGATAAAATGAGCGTAATTGCTCGGGAATTGTACGTGTACATGATACATATGAATGAATTTGGTGTCAAGATTTGTGTGTTTGTAATGTTGTTCGTTCTGGTTCGTCTTCAAGCTCGTATTTGGCTCTGCAAATAATAATATAATAATGAATTTGGCTTTCCTATTCAAAAGCGATATGTAGTTCGGTTTGTGTATAATATTTTTTTTGTCTGTGTAAAATTAGTGCGCTGGACAACATGACGTCGACGAAGAGGCCTTTTGGGCTTTTTTGTTTACCTTTTCTATTATTAAAAGGAGTTCCAAATTTTAAATATATTTCTCTTTTATATATAAACTAATTCTTATCTCTCGCATTACGGGGTTGTTTTATATTATTTGTTTCTAATATTTATTTATTTTTTGAATTTTTTTATTGTATGAAAGTACATAATATATTTATGCTTTGATAATAAATTATTTCACAAATAAATTAGATTTTATAACCCGATTTAAAAGCTATATGGGTTTGATGAGACCCAAAATCCGTTTATTTTTTTACTATAAAATTGGTTTTTTAATTATAAATGATATATATCTTTTTTTTAATAAATCATAAATTAATTTTTAGTATATTTCTACTTTATAGGATTTTTATATCAAATATTTGGTTAGATTAGTTTTTAATTTAATGAAATGTTATAACCCGTTTAAGAAATATCTGGGTTTGATAAGACCCATACCCGTGAATTCGGGTCAAATGCATGAGAAGTCTCTATTTAAAAATCAAGCAAATCTGGCGACTCCAAAAAAAGAGGGGAACAACTACATCGCGACACATAAGATTTTTATGATTTCGTTTATATATATTATAGATAGATGGTTTAAAACATGTAAAGTGTGATATTTAGTTGTTAAAAAATGGTTTTAATAAGAAAAAAATTCATATATTTTTATGCATGTTTTTGTTGTACTAGTTTTCGTATTTCATCATGTCAGTGTAGGCAGGGGTTTTATAAGGGAAAGAACACTCATGAGTTATTCATGCACTAGTTAATTTTGCATTGTCGTCTCATTTATACATTCAAGTATTTATAAAACACAAAATCACCGGCAGCACATATCCACAAGTATTCTAGAATTATTTTTATTTAAAATAAATTAAACAATTAAATATAATTAAAAATTCATTAATAATAAATATATTAAATAATTTGAAATCCGGGAAAAAAAATACGATAATTCAAACAAAAAATTAAAATACGAAAAGTTAAACTAAATATTATGTAAATAATGAAAGATTTAAGTGAATAAAAATGGTGAAGTGTTTGAGTTAATAAAATGGTGAAAGATTTGAGTGAATAAAAATGGTGAATGGTTTGTTGTATTTATGTTAATAATATGTAAAAAATTAGTTATTAACTAAATTTAATTCTCCAGCGTTACAATAACCTTAAAAAAAATATGTGGCAAACATTTGTCGCTAATTGAAGTCGTGCATGATACCCACATGAGGTGGCGATGTTGTTGTTAGTGGTTTGAAAGTCACGCACTTTACTCATGCGGGTTCACCGTCTTCTCTTAAGGGAGTGGTTTAGGTGTTGACGTGTTGTGGGTGAAGGAGAGAAAAAATTTAGTAACTTTTCTGTATATTTGAAAAGTTATTGTTCCACCATATTAATGGGATCTTCATACACCACTTTAGATTTTTAAACACCACTTTTCGCACACACGACTCGTATAGGCTATACGAGCCGTATAGGCACTAAAACCAATTAGTTTATGTTGAAAGTTGTCCGATTTTGTTTATGGTGCCTAGCATAGGCCTATAAAAACCGTACACACTTTTTTATAACTAATTAAAAGTTGTAGATGATGGGTGGGATAAATGTTTTTCGTAAATTTAAAGGGAAAATTTCTAATATTGACATGCTTTGGAAAGAGATTCCACTTTCGTCCCACAAATTTTAGAATTCCAAAAATATCCCCCTCTAACTCATCTTTGACGATGTGTTAGGAAGTCTAACGCATATTTAACATTCTGTTTTACAAACACGTCGTCAAAGATGCGTTAGATTTCCTAACGCATCGTCAAATATAAGTTAGGTATCCAAACATATGGTCAACGATCTGTTAGCCTCTTGTTTGTTTTTTTAATATTATATTAATATACTTAATTCTACTTATATTTGTTTTCTATAACTTTTAATATATAAAATTTTATATTATTTCGAATATACCTATAAAACATACTTATTTTCTCTATATGTATAACTTTTATTTAAAACCGCGAAGGGGTCAAATTTTATGAACATTTCGATATTAATTTGACGCGGCTCAGGTTTAAGTAAGTTTATGTCGGTTTGTAGCTAAAAATAAGCATGTTATAATCAAAATAATATGAATCTTTATATATTAAAAGTTATAAAAAACAAATATAAGTAGAATTAGTTATATTAATATAATATTAAAAAAAACAAACAAGAGGCTAGCACGTCGTTGACCATGTGTTTGGATACATAACGCATATTTGACGGTATATTAGGAAGTCAAACGCATCTTTGGCAATGTATTTTACAAACACGTCGTCAAAGACGTGTTAGACTTCCTAACACATCGTCAAAAATGTATAAGAGGAGGACATTTTTGAAATTCTAAAATTTAGAGGACAAAAGTTAAATTTCTTTTCAAAATAAGTCCATTTTAAAAATTACCCCAAAGTTATATCCTCTCATATACGACAAGTGTTCTCTTATATTCATATACTAGGTTAGAACCCGTGTGATACATGGGTTGGACAACTAATATAATAAAACAAATAAAATATTAATAACATATTTAATAAAATACATAATGGAATACCAATTTAAACAACGTTAGACGAAATTTTAACGAACACAACTTGACCCTATATGTAACATAATAGAATACTTCAAAACACATGTCATCGCTTTGATTCCAATACTTCACTTCTTTCATTTGGGTTTTTTACTAATTTTTTTTGTTTTTTTTTTGTTTTTTGCTTTTTAAATCATCAGAATATTAACTATTGTAGGACTTCTATCAACCAAACAATACTTCTCAAAATTCAACTCTAAATTGGTAACATCTTGCACCAAATTTAAAGTTCACATTAAACATCAAAAGTTATCATTTGACAAAATAAAACCCTGGATATACATTAATTTGGTCAAAATTTCCCCACCTTTACACAGAATATATACAATCAAATAAAAAATTTTATTTCAATAATGATGTATGATCAGTAATTTTACTATAACTGGTGTTGTAGTCTTGACTTTATTTCTTATGAAGATTTCTCTATACTAATTGTTTCTTATTTGCAGTGCAAAAACTTACAGATTAGGCCCATTTATGTATGTTGCAGTAAGTACTTTGAATTTAAGTCTTGTTATTAAAAATGATGACTTTAATCGACATGGATCTTCCACTTGTGACACCTCTTAAAAGTGAAACAAAACGTGTTGTTTTCCACCAAATTCATATTGTTAAATGAATAAATATATTATGTTGGTTATGTGACTCGAATATATCATGTGTAAAATTGTTATATGGTATATCTATTAAAATCTAATTACAAAGCCCATACATAGACACCTTACAATGGTCTATACATAATAATCAATCAACGATTAAGCAAACAACAAACATTTGACCAAAACCATATTGAAAATCTTATCAACCATCAAAAAAATATTTCATGTTTTAAACTTAGAGAACTGAAAATTTGTTCATACGGGTCGTATAGGGCTATACAGCTCATAAAGTTCTTTTCAAGCTGCTGGTAACAACAGGTCAAAGGCCAGTCCAACAGTTTTTAGCAAAATATTTCTATACAATTGTATAGCCCAGTCGTGTAGGTTTTATGGTGTAGCGTTTATACGGTCTATTGAAGACCTATACTAGGGTTGTACAGGTCGTATAGGCCTTAAAAGGTTTGTTTTTGTGTCTCCTCCGTACACTTGTTAATCATGTGTGGCCTATACGGTCCTATACGAACCGTATAGGCATGTACCGTCATGGAGGCGGTGTATGAAGATTGTATCTTAGTTACTATTTTTGAAAGTGGTTGTATATATAAAAAAAGAAAAAATTGAATGATAAATGTATAAAAAAATATTATTTAATTGAAAAGAAAAAAATTAAAATGTGTATTGTTATTTGCTCGCTCGATCATAAACATTTCGATTCTGACATAATTATTCATTTTTTTTTGTACTGAGCATTATTTTTTTCTAAATGACTATTTTATCATATGTTTTGAATAAAATAAATCAGTAAAGAAAAAAAAAGGATATATGAAGTTGTGAAAATAGCTCCCTATCTTCTTACAAAAAGATAAAGTTACCAAAACCTCCTCCGTCCCGCCTTTTAATATGAGGGCCTGACACCTTTTTCTAGCGACCCGATTCGTATATTTGGCGAATGATATAAATTTGAAAAGTGATGGATTAAAGAAAAATAAATAAATGATGTAGTTTGTGCATGTTTTTAGTTGAAACTAAACTGAAACCACAAATCTATAGAGCTAAGGCACTTCTTTGTATTAACTATTGAGATTCCTTCATGATCAAAATATTCGGTTTGATTTGGTTTTGAACTTCTTTTAGAGTTTGCATTACCTCCTAAATAAGCTTAAGCAACGCCTACATTATTTTATTCCTTCACAATAATCAATAAGTTGTTATTAATAACATCGATGTGAGTTTTTCATTTTAAAGGTGTTTGGGATTCCTTATTTTCATTAACTTATAACTTATAAATTTTTTAAAAATTAATCTAACTATACTATTAAAACAAATGAGTTTAACTTAACATGGCCTATTCCTATTGGTGAATTCATAAACTTTCCATTTTTATCTACCAATTCTCTACTTTTTATTTGAATAAAAAAAATTCTAAAATAAATAAAAATACTAGACAATAAATTATATTAAATAATTATTGATTATTAATATTAATTTATATCATTTATATTATTCCTTTTTCATTATTCATTATAACGTATTTTACCCTAAACCCAAATCAATTATCCCCTCTTTCACGCATCCGTCTTGTTCTTCCACAAATCTCTACCTTCATTTCATTTATCTAGCAAATTGACCGTCCACCGTCGATGAAGCTGTTCACCAGCTGGACGTTTAATCTACAGCAATTCGGGCTAACCATAGTTGTGTTAACAAACCATCAATGTTTCTACCAGTCACTTAAAGTATCATGTATTATGTTATGTATGTTGATTCACATGAAATTATTATATTTTTTTGTGATTTCATACACTAATTTAGGCTGCCCGCTATGTGTTCGATCAAATGTCAGTTTGTTATTTTTTTTATTATTGCTTAATGTTTAATTGTTTAATTTATTAGTTGATAAATAATGGTTTAATTTTAGATTTATGAGATTTGACCGATTAATTGAAAGTAAACTTGAAATCCGTAATCAGTTGCAAGTAAATTCCTCTGTATTAGGAACAAATCAACCATATAATTAAGGATTACTTTGATTACGGAATTTCAAAATTATAATCAATTATGATATATACGTGGTATGAATGATTTTAACATAATCACCAAATCAACCATATGATTAAGTATCTAATATTATCATAATAATTCTAATTTTAGGGATGGTAATAAAATAAAAAATAAAATTCATTAAACAAGAAACAATTATCATAAGGATTCTAAAATTATCATAAATCTACAACTTATATTAATTATGCAATTATTCAATTGATGATTAATTTTATTAATGGTAATAAATAAAAAATAAATTAGTTACATATTTTTGTACATTACTATCTTTATGTTGCATGTTGAAATATGATGTAGATTTAAACATATTAATTTTATTTATATTGTAATTATAATATAATAATATAATTTAACAATATAAAATTCAAATATTTCAAAATTTCATAATCCGTAATCAAAGACCTCCTAAATTTCATCCATATTTCAAGCTAATTCAAAATCCCTAATATTTAGATTTTTAATTAATTACATTTATATCTTCCTTCTTTATTCACCTATCTAAAAATTCAAGCATCTAATACTTATGTATAAATACTCTGACCTTCACACAATAATTCTCACACCATCACACCGGAGTTAGCAAACACGAATTTGTTTCTTTGTAAGTTATATCGTTTGGTCGTGCTTATATAATTCATTTTATTGTTTAGTTGTTCGGTTCAAAGTGTAATTGTTCAAAAATTAATAGTTTGTTTATTTTTAATTTTCACCACCAGGAAGATGGAGCCAACAAACATTACCATGTTGAACCAATTGGATGTTCTTAACAACGACTGTGTCCTCAAGGTTCAAATTTTGAAACTATGGCATTTTAAGGACAATAACAAGCCCAAAGAAGATTGGTCGATAGAGATGATTTTGCAAGACGAAATGGTATTGTTACATAAAAATAAATAGCTTACCATAATCCGGACTTTTTACTTTTATTCCAAATTGTAAGGCCCCGTTACCAGTGCATCACATTTGGACGTTGGATTTACTCATAAACACAATTCTAAATATCAGAGTTAATTAAAACTTTCGCGGAATATAAAACTTTCATTTAACATTACATATAACTTCAAAAACATGTCTTAACAAACATTCTTGTCTTTCAAATTAAACATAAAACATCTCAAGTATTCAGATGCCAGACTCTTATTCTTCTGCCATGTGCCCGCTCAAGCCAGCTGCCTCATTCTACTCACATGCGTGCATACTAAAAGTCAGCTACGCTGAGTGAGTTCTAGTTAGTCACATATCATACCATACGTACGCTTACCTTCCATTATGCATCCGAAGATACATAATAATTACTTTACTATTTTACTTTCATTACATAACTTCATACATACATACTTGCTTTATTACTTTCATACTACATATTTACTAGATATTAGTAGGGTCTGATCCCTCTTTACTTCTCTATCTCATATATTATTAGGGTCTGATCCCTTTCTTCTCTATCTCAGATATTATTAGGGTCTGATCCCTTACTTCTTCATCTTCGTACATTCTGTCTTTACATACCCGTAACATACATATACATTCTTTAATCATTCATACATTCTCATATGTTATACATATAAATCTATCATACACATTCATCTATTATATGCATACCTCCCTTGTCAATACGTTCAATATCCGAAGATCGTTCACGTACCGACAAGCTTTCATTCACATTCAAGATATACATGCATAAATAATATATAAATCATACATGGCATACACTTACCATTTAAGGTAAGTGTATTAACTATCACGTCGAGTATGCACACAGCCCCGGAAACATAATAAGGAAATGGAGCTAGAAACTCACCTGAATGCGATTACGTTCACCGTTTATAGTTATTCCTTTCTTGAGCTGTGCACGACTAACTGTATAACTATTACACGTATCAATTAACTATTACTACTCGTATCGTATTTCTATCTTTATATAACCCACAACGAATGGGGATCCAGGGGCAGCGCCCCTGGCAGCGGGGTTCTAGGGGCGGCAGCCCCTAGCGGGGTTCAAGGGGCAGAGCCCCTGGCTGGGGTTAAGCTGCCAGGTCAGCTTGGAAAAATTTTATTTTCATTAACTATCATAACGCTTTTTCCATAAGGATTTTAAATTATTTTTCTAATTCGCTAACTCATCCCCTATAACGAATTAAGCCTAATTCGTTATCTTTTGATCTGGTTCGTAGACTGATTCGTCATCTGATCATCATCTGATTCGTCATCTAATTCGTTATCTGAACGAACCCTGATTCGTTACCTTATTCTTAATGAATTGGCGAGTAACGAATCTCTTGATTCGTTATCTGGTTCGCTGTCTAGTTCGTTAGCCTAATTAGTTATCTAACGTAACGAACTGGATGAGTCAATTCGTTATCTTGTCTTAACGAATGGCCGAACTAATTCGTTATATGGGCATAACGAATTGATGAACTAATTCGTTATCTTACCATAACGAATTGCATCAGTCTTATCCAGACTTTGACTCAGGGTCAAAGTCAAAATTGTCAAGAACACCATATAGTCAACATATCTTGGATCTACAATTAAACCCTCGTTTCCTAATCAAATATCACGATTTAGGTATCAATGGATTCGGAATTACAGCGCCTACAAACCCTAACCATTTAATCAGCCAAACATTAACGTTTAAGGGGTGCGATTTAAGCATCTATGTTACGGTTTCTTTTAGGTTAACAATTAACCTATCAGCTGTTAATCAATTTCAGTAGGATTGATGTATTAGGTTCGTTTTTACCATCTAAATATAGATCTAAGATTATCTCAATGAATCCGAACCTAAATAAACAATTTTCGATTATAACGTACCTTAAACGAGTTGAACTACGAACACGAGCTGGTCCTTGATGTGGGTTCGGTTTGTCACAACGTTCTCGCACCAAAAAACTCGGGTTTTCAACTTCGGATCTAGGCTCGGGTTAAAGGATGGTCTTGTGTGTGTTTTTGATGGTGTAAGCTATGGTGTAGAGAACAGATAAAAATGGAAAGGTTTAGGGTTTAAGGGGTATTTATACTCCCTTAAGCCCATGGACCTAAGGCCCATTCCGTCTTATATCCCATCTTCTAAAGTCCAAGCCCAACCGGCACAGTTTATTATCTAAACCGATAAACGACACAATATAAATTAAACGGAATTTATTTTATCATTCTAGCCAAAAGTAGGATGTTACACAAATTACACATTCATTAATTTTAGTATATTATTCACACAATTTTGTACTAATTATTGGATGGTGAATGTTTTTATATTTATTGGGTAGGTTTTCATCGATTTTGTACTAATACACATTTATATGTTTTTCTGATAAGGTTATATCGTTTTCCGGTAAGGTTTACATTTTTTCACATAATTCAAATCTTCCATAAGTGGTCATTTATTTATTGTGTGATATTAATATTAATATTAAATTTTATCATTTCAGGTTATTGTCCCTAACTTGATATAATGAATTGAGGATTTGTTGACAAGATGTCAATATTAATATATAAAATAAACCCCCAATTTAATATTATCAAAATTTAAAAAAAATCATTTTTTTGAAGTTTATTTATTACAATACAACCGTACTAACTATTTTTTTGAATTTACTAATAATTTTTTTATTCATAAAAGTGAACTCTAATATTGGATTTAATAGATCTAACAAAAAAAGTTATTGAATGTTTCTGATACAAAAGTTTAAATAAAAATTCTTTTATAATAATTTGTATATTTATTGATTTCAGTTTTGATATAATTATATGTTTTGTTCATATACAAAGCATGTATTTTTTCTTCATTCCAAATCTTATTAACAAACACTACAATTATAATTTGTCAAATTCTAGCAATATAATCTATTTGTACTCGTATCTCAAACCCAGCAAACATTATTTGATCAATTCTAATTTACATTTAAAAGATTTGGATACTTTTCAATTTTAGAAAAGTTTACATTTTTTTATTTGACAATTTTATAATTATGTCTACTTGTCAAGATGCATATGCCTAAAAATAGCATCAATTGGCTTCTTGAGTTTTTGTACCTTACGCATTTTGTTATTCAATCATTATTATCAAATTAACTCACTTTCTATTGTTACAATATTTTGTAAAATAAAAAACCATTATTGTTATAGTCAAAAATCAATATTCGTTTTATATCAATAATAATCGTATTACTAAAATTATCGTTATATTAAATACAATTACTTAAAAAATTGATTCGTATTAATTAATTAATTAATTATTTAGTAATTGTTACACTTTTAATTATGGTATCAAAATATATCAATACCTTATTCCTAACTAGAAGTAAAAATTGTTTATAACTTTCAACTTATATTCGTTTAAATAAAATTAATTATAAAGTTTATTTAATAGTCATCAACCATATTCATATACATCATCTACTAATTTATGTTTTAACTCGTATTTTAATCACTGTTTTTACTTTACAAAATGATAATACTTTTTTGATCTAATATAATTTTTGAATTCAAATCAATTCTTAATTTAACAAACATTAATTTAAATTAAATCTTATATATTTAAACACCTAAAAATAATGCATAATATGATTTTAACATAATTGTCAAACAAATAGTGGTTGCTAAAAATAAAACACTTTTTCTCCTTCATTTATACATTTTTCTCTATAAATAACCATTAGTGAACATGGAATGTTTTCTTAGTTTATTCATATTATTCCCATAATGAAAAAAACAATTTTTAATTATTTCCATGTTTAAGTTTTAACAAAATTAAATTTCAATTTTCATCACCTGCGAGAACCAGTGTCTACACATGGTCAACTATATGTGGTTTTATCACGAGTGAAAAGTAGAGACGGTGTTAAAATGCTTATATTAGACAAGGAAGATAAAATTACAAATAAAAATACAAATATGGTTTATAAGGAACTATTTACTAATTTATAATTGTAAAATTGATGCTATTTTAGTTGAATGTTATGCTTTTACATGATTTATATATCAGTTGATGCTAGACGTGTGGATGTTACATGATTTACATTTTTCCACTCATGACGCCCACGGTTCGATAACCTATTTATCCATAAAGGAGTTATAAAAAAAATGGATGAGAAAGCTTTGCCTAATTTCCTAAATAATATATATTATGAATCAACTATACATAAATGAAAATTAATATGTTTTTGAATATTGATTAAGACTTTATTTTGAAGATAAATTAATTATAGTATTATAAAAGACTAAATTTAGGTTTTAGATTGCCATAACAGATTGTTTTGTAACATAATTTTAAAATATACTTATAAAAAGAAATGTCTTAGATATTGTTCATCTTTTAACATTGATGTGCAAAAAATATTTAAATTGATGTGTAAATAAGCACGGGTACTATTTTAGAGTAATAAACATTACGGTTATTGATGTGTAATAAATGTCTTAGATAAAGTTCATCTTTTGAATCAACATTGAGATAGAAGTTTTGGAATCAAAATTGAAAAATTGTTTTGTTGATTTGGAGACTAATTTATTTGTTTGCTTATTATTGTGCTCATGATATAAGTTATAAAATATTTTAATTTTTCATTTATCTTTGTTAGTGTTTGTATGTTTATGTATTTGATTCAAATAAGTTATGATGTCTTATTATTCATGTAAAATTATCATTTATTTATAAATTCAACATTTGCATTTCATTATTTATAAATACAACAACGTCATTATAGATATACCAGATGATCTTTTGATTGGTGATTCATCCAATCCTATTTCTGATCTGATTGATTTTGTATATCCAACATTATTTGAAATTTTTAATGATATTTCATATTTTCAAGAAATGACCATACTTGCACCTTTAAATGAGGCTGTCCAAGGCATTAATGATAGATTTTTGTCTTCTTTTCCCGGAGAAGAAGTTGATATCTCAGTTCTAATAGTATAGACAAGTCTGATAGTGTTGGTCCTGGTTTCGATCCAGCATTACACTCAATGGATTTTCTAAATGGTTTAAAGATGTCTGGTATACCTAATCATAGATTGGTTCTAAAAGTTGGTGTGCCTGTAATGTTACTAAGGAATATTGATCAGAAGAACATTTTATACAACGGAACCATATTACAAGTAATTAACTTGGGGATGCGTTTTATCGAAGCAAAGGTTATTTCAGGTACTAACATTGGGTTTCACACTTATATAACTCGTGGTGGTCTAACTCCTTTAGATAAGAAGCTTCAATTCAAATTGAAACGAAGACAGTTTCCTATTGCGGTTTGTTTTGCAATAACCATTAATAAAAGTCAAGGCCAATCACTAGCAAGAGTTGGAATATACCTGTGAGAACCGGTGTCTACACATGGTCAACTATATGTGGCTTTATCACCAGTGAAGAGTAGAGACGATGTTAAAATGCTTATATTAGACAAGGAAGGTAAAGTTACAAATAAAACTACAAATGTAGTTTATAAGGAACTATTTACTAATTTATAATTTAAAACTATTTACTAATTTATAATTTAAAATGGATGTTATTTTAGTTGAATGTTATGTTTTTACATGATTTATATATCAGTTGATGCTAGAAACGTGTGGATGTTACATGATTTATATTTTTCCACCCGTGGCGCCCACGGGTCAATAACCTAGTAAGATGTATAAGGTGTTTGGCAAAACATAAGGCGTTATAGATTTTAACTTATGGAGAAAGCAAAATAAAGGGGTTTTGAAAAGTTAAGGAATGTGTAACTTATTAACTTAACTAGGTTACTAACACGTGTCCTACACTCCTACACGGGTGGAAATTAGAAACTTCGTCACGTAAAGAAATTTGATTATATATTTGAATATTAGATTATTTATTTTTTTAACCATTATAAAATGTGTTTTTTATAGCTTCATATAAGATATATTATTTTCTATGTAATTAAATAAAGTTTTACATGTTAATTAACATGAAAATAAATTTGATTGGGCCAAAGATAAAACTAATAAATGTTTGGAATATTAATAAACGTTTGGTGAATCTCGTAAACAAATTGAAATCTTGAACTATTCATATAAATTGGAATCACAAAACTGTTAGGAATCTTAATAAACATTTTGAAGTAAACTAAGTATTCATGTCATGTAGTTTCATATCCATCCACATGTTCCACTTCCACTAAGTGTAACATCCCAATTTCGGTTTTATTAATAGAATAAATATCGTCTATTTTATAGTGGGTCATTGTCGGTTTAGAGAAATAGAATACGAGTTGGGCTAGTGTTGGGTTAAATGGATATGGATTATGGACTTGGATTATGAAAGAAAGAGGAAAGGACCATGGGCTTAAGCCCATGATCCATAATTATATAAACCATTAATTCCTCATTTAATTCATTCTCACACATTCCATACACCACCCAAAACACACACTTAAGATTTCTCTCAAATTCTTCGTTATCTCTAGCCGACATCACGAAGGAAACCGAGAACCGACCCAAGGTAATGATAGTATGTTATTGTTTGAGCTTAAATCCGTTAGATATAATCATGAAACGACGAGCCGACACCGTTAAACCGTTTAAGTCACAAGATCCGGGTGGATTCGGGTATAAACCGAACCTATGATGAGCTTAGGAGTCACCCTAGCTCAGATCTGGATTGAACGGGACGAAAAACGGTGAAAAACGAGCCAAAACCCGTTTTTCCGCTGAAAACGCGTTTTTCCGGCGGCTTTCCGGCAATGACGGCGCCGGAAAGGCGGCGCCGGAAAAGGTTGGTACGAGGTTAGCGATGTCAGGGAATGTTCTGACATTCCCTGACCTAACCCTAATTCGCTAAGGGTAATTAGCGAAGTAGGTGTGATTCGCCAGCTGATTCGTTAAGGAAAGATAACGAACTAGCCTTAGTTCGTGTCCTGATTCGTTAAGGAAAGATAACGAACTAGCCTTAGTTCGTGTCCTGATTCGTTAAGGAAAGATAACGAACTAGCCTTAGTTTGTGTCCTGATTCGTTAAGGAAAAGATAACGAATTAACCCCCCCCCATTTCGTTATAGCCATTCGTTAAAGGAGATAACGAATTAGAAGGTCCAATTCGTTACTTGAACTGATTCGCTAAGGCCATTCGCTAAGGCCATTCGCTAAGAGAGGGACGAATGAACCCCCTTCGTTATAGGGTTCATTCGTTGAACAGATCAGTTCGTTAAGGTCCAATTCGCTATAAGGACCAGTTCGTTAAGATGCCTGATTCGTTACAAAGGCAGATTCGCTATAATGGCTAATTCGTTATGAATTCCCATTCGTTAAGAACTGAGTGACGAATTAGAAGTTTAACAGAACGACAGAATGGTCCCTGGACTTAGAAAAGAATGATTTAATAACAAATAAGCCCTTGAACTTTTAAGTAGCATATTAATTAATGATTCGAAATTATAATGGAAAATGTGTTACGACAGCTCGACCCCAGCCAGGGGCTCTGCCCCTTGGACCCTGCTAGGGGCTGCCGCCCCTAGACCCCGCTGCCAGGGGCGCTGCCCCCGGACCCCCATTCGTTGTGGGTTATATAAAGATAGAAATACTACATGAGTAGTAGTAGTTAATTGATACATGTAAATATTATACAGTTAGCCGTGCACAGCTCAAGAAGGGAATAACGATTAACGGAGAGCGTAACAGGATTCAGGTGAGTTTCTAGCCCCATTTATGTGTTATGTTTTCGGGGCTGTGTGCATACTCAATATGTTTGTTAATACGCATATCCTAAGAGATAAGTGTATGCCTTATTTGAATAATGTGAAATGTATGAATGATTGCTTGATGGTACGTGAACGATCTTCGGATATTGCACGTACTGTCAGGTTGTAATGCTATGTATAAGGTAAAGTATGATATGTATGCTTATGTGTATGAATGTGATAAAGTTAATAAAAGAAGGAAATGATGGATGTATGGTTGTATGGTAACGAAGAGGGAATCGAACCCTACTAATATTCGAGAACTAGGGAACCGAACCCTACTAATATTCGAGGAAAGAGGGTACCGAGCCCTAACAATACTCGAGGAAAGAGGGTACCGAGCCCTAATAATACTCGAGGAAGGAGGGTACCGAGCCCTAATAATACTCGAGGAAGGAGGGTACCAAGCCCTAATAATACTCGAGGAATGTAGGGCGTAATGCTCTTTATAACGTAAGATATGAAAGCAAGTTAATACAAAAGAAAGTATGAAAGTATGAAAGTAAGAAAGTATGAACGTATGAAAGTATGAATGAAAGAATATAAGTTTATGTGTATTGTATAATGTATGATTAACTAGAACTCACTCAGCGTAGCTGACTTTTAGTATGCACGCAGGTGAGTAGGATGAGGCAGCTCGCTTGAGGAGACACGTGGCACTGAATAAGAGGCTGACATCGGAAGATTCAAGAAGTTTAAGTTTAATGTTTTGTTTATGTTGAAAGACAAGATGTTATTTTAAGATAAGATGTGTTTTGCTATGAAATGTTTTACGAAAGTTTTTATATTCCGCGAATGTTTTAATTAACTCTGATATTAGAACTGTGTTTATGAGTAAATCTAACACGAAAGTAGGGCTACCGGTAACGGGGCCTTACACTAAGACTAAGAAATAAAAACCAAGTTGGTTTCATTCTCACGTAGGAACACATCATGTCGGAAGATACATTGTATTTTCATGTATGCTTGTATATTGCTCTGTTAAATTCATTATGAATGAATAAAATGTTAGTTATAAGACAAAATGTTAAAACAAATAGTAATATGGTTTGGAAAAACAGTTAAAGAATGATAAATTACTCTCTCATCTATTAGTATCGTATCTATTGATCAGTCTTCGTTTGGTTTGCTTTTGTCCTTCAAATGTCACATCTTTATAATATGAACTTTCAAAACACAATACTCTTTTCGGACATTGTGATCATTCAACAGGATAATCTTAGGTTGTTCCATTAGCATGTTTGTAAAATGATAAAGTAGACCTTGAATGCACTAATATAAAACAAAATTATAGATCTTGAATGTTAATGAAAAGAATAAGTTGCAGAGAATTGGTGTGAAAAATGAAAGAATTATTGATGTGCTATATGATTGAAGTAAATGCTGAATTACTTTTGGAATGAAATTATTAAAAATTATATTTACTATAATTATAATATTGTAAAAATAAATAAAATTTAATTCTCTATGAAAATGTCAAAATTTAAAAATATACTTATATTGTTTTCAAATAACAGATAATGAATATCATATGTGTTTCTTAATTTTTATAAAATGTTGACTGAGCAATATATGGTAAACCAAAATATTTTATGACTACTTTTTAATAGATATATTAATTAATGGTCGATTAAAAAAGGAATGTTGTTTCAAATTGATTTAATTTAAACTAAGACCATGGTATAAAATTAGAATGGAAGCTATGATATTTAATGTATGCATCTACGTATAAATTAAAATTTAAATAATCAAATTATAATTGGAAATATCAAACCAATGTTATAGTCCATTATTGAATTTAAATTGGAAGTTACCATACTTAATATTTGTTTATCCATCTTAATTAAAAATTAAATTAAATAAAATTCAACCATGACTGGCACAGTTACAACAATTCAAATCGAGATTTTAGCAACTTTAATAAGTTACTGTATTTTTCTATATGTATATATAAATATGTATATATAAATAATTAATAAATTTATTATTGGTGTTAGATTGGTGTTATATTGAATAAGCACAAAAATTATAAACCATTTTGAAAGAAAATTACCCAACCCACATATATTAAATTATAAACCATTTTCAAAGAAAAGTATACCAATAAGCAAATTACCTATATTTTTTTGTTCTATGTGGCAAGCATTTTTCTAAGGACATAAGGGGAAGATAATCAAGAGCAGTTTGGTCAATTGTAATTTTTCTTTGTTTAGTTTTCTACACATTGGTTGATGACAGGTCAAAGGTTAATGTGACATAAATTAAAAAATTAAATGTGAATCATACTGGAAGTGTCTTGAGGTCTAAGGATAAAGATTAAAAAAAATTAATCATGCTAAACAATTATGATATATGAATTTATAGTAAATACCTTTTACTTATTTACAATTTATGGTTCCAACAAACAGTTGCCATGAAATATCATTTTTTTAAGTTTAATTGGCCCATATCATATATTTGTACAAAAATTTCTCAATAAAAAAACAGAATATTATTTAAAATCCCAAAATGCAGCCAAGTGAGACCTTCCTAACAATCAACGACCTATTCTCACCAAGTGTATCCTCAAGTTACCTTGAAACATTATTATTAACATTAGTACAAAATTTTATGAATAATATAGTAAAATTAATGAATGTGTAAACAATACAATTTCGTCTTGCACAATCATTTCGATCGACCAATATTCTCTGGGCTTTGAATTGTCCTTGAGACGCCAAAGTTTCAAAATACGCACCTTGAGGATACAGTCATTGTTAAGAACATCCAATTGGTTCAACATGGTGATGTTTGTTGGCTCCATCTTCCTAATGGTGAAAATTTAAAAATAAACAAAACATTAATTGCTGAACAATAACACTTTTAACCAAAAAACTAAAAAACAAAATGAATGATATAAACGACAAAAAATATAAACCTTAGAAACAAAAAAAAATCGTTTTAGCTATATTTGGTGTGATAGTGTAAGAATTGTTGTGTGAAAGTGAAATATTTAAATATAGTTCATAGTAAAGGATTGAATTTTGAGAGATTTGAATAAAGAAGGAATGTATATACGATTAATTAAAAACATAAAATTAGGGAATTTCAATTAGATTAAATCATGGACGTAAAATAGGGGATGAGGATTAAGAGATTTTCAAAATTTGAATTACTAAAATTTAATGTTGTTAAAGTATATTATAAATACAAAATAATTCAATTCATATATTTAAATCTAGACTATATTTAAACATACAGAATTAACTTATTAATGTGGAAAAATAAGTTACTAATATATTTATTTACATGAATATAATTAATCGTCAATTAAATAATTACCGTATATCTTGAATTGATTATCAATTACAGTATATCTAATATCTAAATTTATAATAAATTATAATATATTTAACTTCTGAATCATATGATTGAAATTTATAAAAATAGTCAACATAATATAATTAATAAGCATCTTAATAATTCAGTAATTAATATAAGCTGTGTAAAAATAACTTAGTAATTTCTTTTTTTATGTATTAATATTAACACAATTTTAATATAATTAAACAACAATTTTACAATTGAGTAATTGATATAACATATGGTAAGTGGTAATAATTATAAATTAAACTATACTTAAAATTAGAATCAACCTCATATATTAAAATCCTTGATTGACTAATTTTGAATTAGTCAATCAGTCAAAATCCATATTTATAGTAACCCTTAAGGATACTTAATCAAAACCTTAATCAAATGATATATAATAATTTATTAAAATTTAGAAATTTCCTAATTAAAGATTCCTTAATCAAATGGCTGATATATCCCTAATTTACTGAAATTGATTACGGATCTGAATTTATACTCCATATGGTTCAATTTTGAATGACTCAATCGGTCAATTTCATAAATATAAAATTACAAACAATTATAGTAAATTTAAATCCGTAATCTCTGTATATTAGGTTGTTTTATATTGAATCCGATGGATGAAATATCAATTAATTATCTCCAATAAATTAACCCTGGTAGGAAGCCTGATGATTAAACTGACTGGAGGTAACGTTGATGGTGAAAATCTTCATCGATGGTGGAGTAGTGGACCGTAAATTTGACAGATAAATGAATTAAAGGTAGTCATATGTGGAACAAGATGGATCCGTCTTTGAGAATGGAGGCGTGAAAGAGGAAAATTGATTTGGGTTTCTAGGTTAAGTTATATTATAATATACTTTAATTAAAATAACATAAATAATAAATATCGTAATTAATTAATAATTATAATTATTAATAATTAAATTAAATTAATTAAATTATTAATCATTATTAAAGATGAAATTAAAGTTAAAAGAATCATTAAATAGAATTGATTGTATCTTATTTTAACTTATTTTTTATTTATTATATTTACATGAAAATTAGACAAGTGATAGATATACATGGAAAGTCTAAGTAACAACCAATAAGAAGAGAGGAAATTGAGTTAAAGCATATTAGTTTAATAGTATGTATAGACGAGTTTGATTTACCTATTACACCTCTCCAACCCTCAAACCCTATTACACTCATTTAAAAAAGCGTGACATTTATAGTCAGTTTGGTTTTCCCCAACACATATGTTAATCCAAACAATTTTTAAAAAAATCTTCTTTTAACAAAATCATAAGTTAATAAGTTCTTTTAATAAAAAGACCTTTTATTCATTTAAATAAGCAATCCCAAACGCACCCTTAATCATATTTTAACGGGTGACCAATAAATATTAGGCCATCGGGTATACCTTAATGTTCAAAGATTTGACAAAAGGTAACGAGTGCGACACCACTCCCTTCATGGGTTAAGAGCGTTAAAGACAAAATTGAAAAGTTTAATGACACTATGGTTTAATTTTAAATGTCAAATTGAAAAGTTTTGATTTCATCACAAATATGTACAAACTTTTTTCGAGTTTTTTCCCAAACCAGTGTTGGTGAAAAAACTATTTACTAAAATAGTGTTCCCTAAAAACTATTTACCAATATAATATTTTCATTTATTTTTGTATTTGTTTTTCACTTTTTTCTTTTTATATATAATACATTAATTGATTTTATTAATGCTGCATCATTTGTTTTTGTTTCGAAGCTGGTTTCATTAATGCATATAGCTTTTTTTCTTCTTCTATTTTTACGAAATGATTATCTCTTTTATTTTTACTATTTTTTTAAATAATACATGTCAAATATAAGAACCATTCAACATAAATTAAAAAAAATAGAAAACATAAAAACTAACCGAACATCATAACTTGACCCACTACCAATCTTGATATCAAATATAAACAAAATAAAGATGTCAAATAATGCAGAGTTTCTACAACTCTTAATACCAAACACAAATAAAAAAGTCAAATAAAATCGAGTTATCTTTTTTTTTTCTTGTAAAAGAAATTAATGAGCTATCTTAAGCTTTCAACAAGTAGAGTTTTCTCAACTTTTCAACTTGTTAAAATAAATGAGCGGAGTCAAGTCGGCTCGCTTTTTAAACGTGTGCTCTGGCTCTGCTTGTGAACAACTCTAATTGGTTCAAGTTTGTTATTGGCTAATTTATGTTCTCTTTACACTTAGATTTCAAATATGGTGAGTCAATAATAAATTCCATGTGCAACCTCCTTAAACTAAAACTTAAAAATATTGTCGTTATCTGATAGTGCATAAAATAGAACAAGGTACAATAGTAAACTTAATATTTACTATTATCATAATGGAGCTTATATAGAAAGTCAAATTATCAAAATCATCAAAAGTTAAAGAGATCACATGAAAAGAAAATAACCAATAAGTTTTTTATGGTATTCGGTACCCAATTTTGTTTAAATTTCATATTGGTATTTTCGATACCGGTATTATACTAATTTGATCCCTAATTTGTATACAATATATTTATTGTTTTTTCAACCTTGTAAATTTCTAATTTTGATAGTCTAATAATAATAATAATAATAATAATAATATGATAAAGAATCTTCATAATTGCGAGACCCATAAATTAAAAAAAAACATGTTTATTTAATAAATGAAAAAAAATACAGATTGTTTAATGATTCTTTTTAAAAGTATTAAAATTACTTTGTTTTATTAAAGTTAAATGCCATATAATGATTAGGAGTGACAAAATCAAGTTTTAAATACTTTTGAAGAAACCCCATTTTGATAAATATTTTTCCCCTCAACACTCTTTTGGGAAAAAATCACTTTTTTCTTGTATCTAGAGGTTTGGAAACTGTGATATTTAAATTCTGTATTCAGCAAGGTCAATTATTCATGTTTTATATACTGGGCAAACATATGCTTTGTCTTTTCGTGTTATTATTTTAAATTATTACCATCCAACTAATTTAGTCTTTTGTATAATGATTGCATGTTTATTATGTAAGGCTGAGGGGTGTGGAGCGCGAGAGGGGGCGCGTGAGCCCATCCGGGGCGCGAGCGCCACACCACCGAGGTGCGAGAGGGGCGCGAGAGGGGCGCGAGAACGGAAATCCAGGCAGGCGCAAGGGGTCTCGCGGCTGGGAATACGCGTGAGGGAGCCTGGGAATGCGTAAATAGAGCCGTTGGGCTCTTTATGTTTATTAAAAAAAAAAAATTTTTCTCTATATAAACCAATATCAACCCAATATCACATACCACACCCAAAATCACATAAAATACTTACCACAACCTAAAAAAAAACCCAAAATCAACCCATCTTCCAAACCTTTTTTTAAAAACATGGCTGGAAATTGGTACCCAAACCTAGATTCAGATTACAGTTACGACGATTTATGGTCGGCACCGGACCAACCGATGTTTTATTCGGGGTCGCAACAATCATCCGGCTTTCAACCATCCAACATACAACCGTCTCCTAACTTTGTTGTTCCGGAGACACAAGAACCAGAAGGTGAAGCTGCGGGACAAAGAAGACGCGTCCACCGGAAAAAACAAGTTGCAACGGACGGGTCGGGTTCGGCTTCGACTGGAAGGACGAAACGGAAAACCACTCCGTGGTCATCGGATGAGAAGGAAGCCCTGTGTCGGGCTTGGATAGTCATTTCTGAGGATCGGCGTTGCGGTAATTGTTTTAACGTTTTTAAAAATGATTTTTAATAAAAAAGTTAAATAAAAAAGTTAAATGACTTACAAATTTATTTATGCATTTTGCAGCGGACTACCAAAAGAGCAAGGTCTTTTGGACAAAGGTTAGGGAGACGTTCTATTCGCTCGTTGGGAGTACAGAGCGGAACGCCGATATGATTTCGGGTCGGTGGACCGAAATCAGAAAATTTGTCGGCTTGTTTACTAATCTGTTCAACAGGAACGCCGGTCGTATGAGACCAAGTGGCAGTGACGATTTGGCGGTTTATAATTTCACTGTCGAAGAGTGGAAGCAGGAGTGCCTGCGGAGGTATGGGACGGTGAAGACGTGGGACGATGTAAAGGTGTGGGAGAGGTTGAGAAGGTGTTCTAAGTGGGTTGAGCTGGTGGCGCCGGACCTTGATGCGGAAGTAGGGCCGAAACGGACTAAAACTAGTTCGTCTGGAGCGTATAGCACTTCCGCCGGGTCGGATTGCCTGGTTGGATTCGACCTAAACGTTGCGGGGGAGGAAACGTCTTCACCGCCGAGGAGGCGGCCATTGGGAAGGGACGCCAGGGGGAAAAAACCGGCTGAGGGGGAAGCCGTAAACATCACCGATCTTGTTGAATCCCTCAATAAATTCAACAAAACCATGGAGGTGGTCTCTAATGACAAAAAGGAAAAAAAAAGAATGAAAGATTTGGACTTCCTTACAAGAGACTTCAGTAACCTAAATCCGGTCGACCAAATGCTGATGGAAAAACAAAAGGAACGTATCCGGAAGAGGTTGATCGAAGAAGACCAAGCCGAAGAATAAGAATAATGTTTTTTTTTAGTACTTTAATTTTTTTTAGATATTAATGTGTTTTTTTAATCAATGTGTGTTTTTTTAAATAATTTATGAGTTTTTTTAATAATACGTTTTTTTAATACATTTATAAAAAAATAAAAAAAAAACCGCTCGCGCCCCCTCTCGCGCCCCTCCACACCAGGGCCCGGGGCGCGAGCACCACAACCAACACCCATCTTATCAAGTTTCTCTCTCTGCCACACGTCACAATATTATTGGCTGGAGCCCCCTCTCGCGCCCCCCACACCCCTCAGCCTAATTTAGGTCTAGTTTCCTAAAATTATAATATCTATTCTATTATTCATATCATTCTTCTTTGATATTCATTATGTTTCTCATCTATACTATATAATAAATAAAGTTTTTTATTGCCACGTGTCATCACCAAAGTATTCTTACAAAATTTTTCCCCCTCACTCATATTAAATACAAAATTTTTCCTCCTCTCTATCATATTTAATACAATTTCATTTCTTATTAATAGTTTTACATATCATTTTTCACTTTTTTATCTTTCATTTTATGTTTTTAATAAAGATATTATTGGATTAAGATGCAAGATTAACTTAAATTTAAAATTTCAATAAACTTTAACTTATTAAATATATGATTGTCTACTAAATTACAAGTTTTTTTCTTTTAAACCCTTAAAAGACAAATTCACTATCGATGTATTCTCAGTGTTTATGTTAATTTAAATGAGCGATTTTTTTAACTGGTTAAAGTATTAAACATGGTTTAGGTCAAAACAATTTATGAGTAGAATGTTTCTATCATGGGTTGGTTTAAAAGTAACCATTTACAACTTCTTTTTTTTAATTGATTGTTTAATCAACTCATCATCTTAAAAATTCACAAAAATATAAACACCAGACTACATGTATTGGTTTTCAGGTGGATAATACAACTTTTTATCTTTGAAATACAAATGTTAGACATTAGCACACTGTTAATCAAATGACAAATTGACTCTATATATCCTTCTACTATTGAAGATTTCAAAAATATAGATTTCTTTGGTAAAACGAGTTGTACATGCACCAAAGAATTAGGCCGTTCAAGAAATTAGCAAATGTTAGTTATCTATGCGTCTGGGAGATGAAAAATATTACTATTTTTTCAGATGGTATCTATCAGACATAAAATGATACGTTACAAGAAGGTATTAGTTTCCTAATGTTTTAAATTGCCTCAAAATCTAAGGTTGTCAAGTCATATGTTAGTCCTAAAAGTTGATTTGAAGTGATGATGCTTAAAATATTAACTAGAAAATTAGTCTATGCAATGAAACTAAACTACATATGAAAATACAATATGATAACCGTGTTATAGAAGCCGAAATCATATCCATAAGTAATATTGGAACTCATACTTTTATTCCTAAAAATAATCATACACCTTTAGATAAAATAATTAATTTCAAACAATGAATTTTCACTTTTTTTTTTGTTTTGCAATGAAGATTAATAAAAGGTAAGGTCAATCATTATAGATAGTTGGTTTGTTATTTAAACAATTTATTTTAGTTTATGATCAGTCATGTGTTGATTCATAAAGCTGAAATAATGTGAAACTACTAAGTTTTAATATAAAAAGTAAAGTTGCAAATAAAACTACAAATACTGTGTACAAAGAAATGTTTTGAGATTTATGAATTTTATAACAATTTTTTATTTCAGTATTGTGTATTGTGTAATTTATTCTACCATATAATATATCTTTATATTTGTTGAACATATTTTTTTAATTTTAGATTGTGTTATTATTTAAATAAATTTATTTATTTTAACCCGTGTGCTACACGGGTAGCTAACCTAGTAGAATTATATGATAGATATATTACCGTTATTTACAATAACCATTCAACCACAAGTCCATTGCAGATCATGAAGTAGGAAATACTAGATTTAAATCATTAACATTTATTATATACCTTATTAGAAACAAAATAATAAATTTTGAGTCAAGAAAGAGTGAAGTGTAGGATATATCAGTGCAAGGTAGGATATATTTATGCAATGTAAGAACTTTGAGATTGTATAAAGGATTGAATCAAGATTGCTTATAATTTAAATTAACTTCCTAATAATTTAAATTATTATTTGAAACATTTATTCTATTCCTATAGAATAGAAAACATAATCCGTGCCATAATATTGCGGTCAAGATTTACCCATTTTCAATATTTACTTATTATTTTCAATACCCTTCACAAGATAGAATATTTCCTACACATTAGGTTAAGTTGTTAGCTACATAAGCATTAGAATGTTTCTTACACAATCTGTTTTTTTTTCGACTAGAATACCTACACATGATAGAACGCTTCCTACAAAATCTGTTTTTTTTACTTGGCTAGAATGCCTACACATGATAGAACGTTTTACACACGATTATATTTTCTTCAATAACTAAACGAAAATACCTAAACATCAACACGTTATTCATATGTATGTTAACTAACAAGTAATAACATACATAGATCATAACTTTATTCAGATTTATGATAACTAATAACCTTCACTAATCATCACATTATACATATTTATTACTGTGTATGAACCTTTGTGTGCAGTTTAGGAACATCAATTACATTGTAGATACGCTAGTGTAGTAAATACATCAAAACCATACTAAAATCACTAACGCCAACATCATATGAATATAATACATACATGATACACCAACCCATGATATCAACCTATACATAATACATCACTTGGAGCATTTTTCATTCAACTCATCGAATTTTGTGAGAGGTGTTTTTATAATTTAGAGAGTGGTTTAGGGTGTTGCGAGTGGATGAGAGAGAGAATGCAGTGATTTTTCTGTATATTTGAAAAGCTATTGTTCACCCTTATAATTTTTTAATATTTGTTGAAAGTGGTTGTGAATGAAAGAGAGAAAAATGATAATGATAAATGTAAAAAAAATATTATTTTAATTGTAGGTTCCCTGGACGGATCGCACGAGATATCTCGGTCTACTCAGGTGCGGAATCCCTGCGTAGATCGTTACGAGTATAGAACACGAATCACACGAACACACGTTATATATTATAACTCAAACACGTGATGTAATATCACTGTTACAGACTCTCGTCCTCACGTTACAATGAACTCGAACTACTGACACGAACTTAAAACGACCATTTTCTAACCAAGCCGTAACCTAGGACTATAAATACACGACAACTTCGCCTGGCATGTTCAGGCGAAGTTGTCCATAACTTCGCTTGACTAACAAGTTCGCCTGTTAAGCGAACTTGTCAGTAACTTCGCTTAAACATACAAAACATAATTAAACATTACAAACTCGATTACAGACACTAGACTATGAACTACTGACATTATGCACCAACAGACTCCCCCTTGGCAGTAGCTTCATATCTTGATCTTTAAGCACTTGTCTTGTAATCTTCAATCTTGTATCTTCACGCATGCACTCCTTCTCTAACACAAACTGACACAACTCTTTGATACTTCCTCGCTTCGTCCTTCCAAGCAGGAATATAAAAGATTTTCTTCTCATTAAGCACCTTCAGATCAGCTTGTGATAAGTTTACCAAATGCATCGGATCGTAAACTCTTAGGAGCTCTTGTTCATCCTCGTCTTCCATCACCGCCTCTGCTGTCTCACAATCCACATACCACCACTTTAGGTCTTTAAGCACATCCTTGGGCATTAGCTTCATCGGTACTTCTTTAAGGCACCGGATCGGTTTATACTTCATGACCATCCAAGGTTTTCCATCAGCTCTCAAACCTCTATCCTTGTCTTCAACAAGTTTTCCCTTCTGCGGTTTCAACAGCTCAAACTTCTTCTCTTTTATACTCTCTCTCCATACAATTTTCTCAATGACTCTAGCCATATTATCGTCATTTCGATTGATTAACCCCAATCTGGCTAAGTCTTTCACTTCACATTCCGGCAGTGTATTCAACGACCTTAACATTCTTTTAAAATACTGAACGCCGTCATACCGTTTAATCACAAAGAGCTTCAACTGCTCATCATAGATCCAGCAAATAATCCCTTTCTTCGCTTCAGCATAGCCTTTAATATTGTAACTCTTCTTAAACATTGTAGGGACCGCTGGTTTCTTCGTTTTGACGAACCACTGAGCATAGCCTTCCTTCCACCTAGGCTGCTCTTCCCATTCAGTCTCATCATTTTCCATCTCATTACCCATATCGGCTTTCTCAATATCTGGGATCTCGTGTTCAACATTTTCTTCTACTATTTCACCTTCTTCAACATCTTCTTCAATCACAATCTGTGCGCCAATATTCTCAATCTCCTCAATAGGCAGCACATCATCATCAAACATATCATCATCTAATTCTTTCAAAGCATCAATCACATCATCTTCATCATCAACCAACACCACCTCATCACCACCAACTGCACCTGCAGACTCCCCCTGAGCTGTGGAAGTCCCAAGAGCTTGAGTAGTTCTTGGCAACTCACCACCTGCACCTTTCGATGCATTGGGATCATCGTCTCTATCATTTCTCTTCTTTGTCCTTAACTCGTCGCCTCTACAGCTTGTCTCCCCCTGAGATGCCAAGAACTCCTTCATAGCATCTATAATTCGCCCATGTTCAACCAGGAGGGACGACTGTAGTTGATTCTCTGCTACAAGGCGCTGAATAGCCTGGGTCTGGACAAGATTCACCCTTGATTGTTCAGCCACGACCCGCTCAAGTGCAGCTATTCTCTCCGAGTCTGAGAGGGTTGCATCGAAATCAAACCTCATGTTAAATGTGTCTTGAGTATACTCAGCAGGGATCTCGAATGCAACCGGGACATCAGAAGCAGTTGTGGACGTAACCGCAGGTGGTATCGTGACCGACAACCCTGCAGTTGCAACGACTGTCGACTCTACAAATTGTGAAATCGAAAGATGAAATCGAAAGACAAGATCGCTTGTTTATCGGATAAGTTCGCTGGAATTTTCGGAATAAGTTCGCTGATAATGAAAATAATGAACGAATGACTTTAAGTATTCTTTATATAGGGGCGGAGTTATACAGGCGAAGTTACGGTTAACTTCGCCTAGGCGAAGTTATTCACAAGTTCGCCTGTTTAACAACTTCGCCTGTTTAACAACTTCGCCTATATTTACAAAATCAAACCTTATAATTTGAACATTTTTCAATTAACTTTTAAAACTTTCCTTTAAGAATTAAATGACACGATCAAGTCCAAGTAACCAGATATAAAATCATAAAAATACCTAAGTACGAAAAACTTTTAAAAATTAAAGTACAAGGGATCAAATTTCAGTCTCGATAGGGACTACTACGTTTTAGAAAAGATCAGAACAGGAATCATACTAATTACGTGACTGTCACATAGATCCGTGTTTAGCTGTATTATGACATAAAGAAACAGGTTGTAAGCAGGTAAATAACTTAAGATGGTTTTCATCGTTTCTTGTGATACGAGTTAGGTTCAATTAAGCTCAAAAAATTAAGTGGGCAACAACTCAGAGATTATGATGCCTCCTATCTATTCTCAAAGCATATTTGGCTTTCCCCAAGTCACCCCGAATTGACCTCGACCCATAGTGTCTGATTAAGTTTGTAAGTACTCTTCATCTGCTTCCCGTTTTCTTTCTTACTCCATGATTGAGAAGTCTTGATATTTTGAACTCTAGAATGTTTTCATAACTCATAATTAATTTTTTTTTTTTTTTTTATGATAACACATTTACATAGACTTCAGAGTAGTAAACAACTGCAAGTCCCGAATCTGGATCACTGCAGTTTCTTGAAACGCTATCTTCACGGAAATCAGAACACTTACGGGCTCGTGTATGACTGGGTAATCGCTTTTCTGCCTATCATTCGGAAAGATATATATGAAGACATGCAAAACTCGTAAGGAGTTTCCACGTGAAATCAAGTAGATTTAGTTTGTATCACATCTACTTTTACGCACCATAAAAAGCTACCATGACATACAATAACTGTCCTAAAGCCTTTTAAGCCTAATAACTTCACTAGTTAAGCACACAGAATCAGTATAGTTATCATTTTCCAAGGTTGGATCAATTTCCTGTTAACCATAGTAAACGAACTTCTTACAAAGTAGTAGACTTGAAAATTAATTTCATTTCCCTTAAAAAAATTTAACATTAATCGCCCCGACCAAAACAAAGTCTTCAGGTAAACGGCTATCCCGAAGATCCAATGGATCAGCTGGACCGACCACATACAAGTATGTGTCCTTCTAACTAAGTATGATCGACTAATTTTAAGCGAAAGACCGAACACTCATCATAAACCGCCCCGGTCACTTTCAGTCCTTTGGTTAATGGCTATCCTCAAATTCTACAAGTAGAAAATGAGGACCAAAACATATCCGAAGACAAGTCCTTCAAACTGAGGCAACCGACATATTTTTAAGCGATAGTGACGTTTTTTTTTTTTTTTTTTTATGATATAACATGAAATGCATGCATCCTCGTGCCAATAGATCATCCAACCAATCCCGTGAGTCCATCTGACTTCACCAACACGTGAAGTTGGGCGTCCTCCACAACTTCACCAACTCGTCGGCTTACGATAAGGTTTAATCTTCAACTACTCAACATCAAGTGATCAATTTCATCACAAAACCACATTGACAGAATCTAACACATGACCATTAATTAATCTGAAGCATCTTCAATCACCAGGGATAACGATCAAGAACATAAACACTTTAATTCCCGATTAAATCCAACTTGTTCCAGAATTTTCACTCTAATAAATAAGCATCACGTTTCAGGATCCAATTCTTGAACGCCTTGAAAATAACATAAATAATATGCTCTGACCGCAATCCAGTAATGACAAAAACCTTCAGTTCAATTTGACTTTCTTCAGTTGGTCAACCTCGAACAACAACAATTTCATTGCCTACAAACACCCAAATATGTGTCAATATCCAGTTTCAATCAATATCCCATTCACAAACTCAACTCCATATCCAGAGTTGACACGTATTTGTTCACACGTAAAACCAAGAGATAACAAGTTTCACTCGTTGACGGAACAACGTCTTCGGTCTCACAATAATCGTGTACACCTGGCCATACAGACGAAAACTCCAAATACTTTTTTTTTTTAACTTCGCCGAGAAGTCAACTTCGCCTAAAGTCAACTTCGCCTGTTCATAACTTCGCCTGTTCATAACTTCGCCAGACCTTATATCTTCGCTGAAACCCTACGAACAGTGACGGCAACTTCGCCTGATGAACAATAACTTCGCCTGCGGCGCTGTTCGGCCAGAAACGCACAGAAACGTGCCAGAAACACCAAAACGCAGATCTCGAACCATAGCATAAGAGCCTAAGGCTCTGATACCAATTGTAGGTTCCCTGGACGGATCGCACGAGATATCTCGGTCTACTCAGGTGCGGAATCCCTGCGTAGATCGTTACGAGTATAGAACACGAATCACACGAACACACGTTATATATTATAACTCAAACACGTGATGTAATATCACTGTTACAGACTCTCGTCCTCACGTTACAATGAACTCGAACTACTGACACGAACTTAAAACGACCATTTTCTAACCAAGCCGTAACCTAGGACTATAAATACACGACAACTTCGCCTGGCATGTTCAGGCGAAGTTGTCCATAACTTCGCTTGACTAACAAGTTCGCCTGTTAAGCGAACTTGTCAGTAACTTCGCTTAAACATACAAAACATAATTAAACATTACGAACTCGATTACAGACACTAGACTATGAACTACTGACATTATGCACCAACATTAATTAAAAAGAAGAAAGAAAATGTAGTGTTTTTAGTGTAATTTTGGATTTAAAAATAGATGATTGGATGTGAATGCTCTAATACGTTTACACACAAATATTATTACGTAATACAAGAACATTTACATACAATTTAAAAGGTACATACAAATGTATTTCAAAACCTTTGCCTCAACTTTTGTGTTAATGGGAATTTGACATGCATATTTATTTAAGTATTTAACATATTTATTTGATATGCTTTGGTTAAAATAAACTATTTTTTATATACAATTAAAACTAAGTATAATAAATGACAAATATGTTAATAACTACACTTTGTAGTATTTTCATATATACATTCATAATATCATCAACAAACTACATGAATTTGTGTACAATATACATGAATTTGATGTTTGACGCATTTGACGAATTATAAATGAAGATATTATAGAATTAATTACAATAATATTTGATTACCAATATTTTTGATTAAAAGAGTAAATTAATAAAAATAAAATCTAAAGAGGGTGATTGGTAACTTTGAGTTAATCAATAGTAAATACCATTTAAATACCTTTAGTTACTCATGACTTTAAAACCTAAAACTAAATTACCCTTTTACATTAATATCTTGGTCAAATTAATTTCTTGTTAATTATAAATTATCATTTTTAGTTTGGACCATTGATCACACTTAATCAACGGCTAAAATTTATTTATCACACTAATATCACTTCTCATGTTAACCATCCACACACACCCGTCAAATTTTAAGATCATAGATAAAAGGGTGCCTCTTGACCCTAGGGAGGAGCAAATGATACCAGGTATCGGTACCGAACCAATACCGAAATGAGTATTTCGCGGAATCGAATTTTTAAGAGAATTGGGATCGGTACTAATACCGGTATTTATCGAATTTTTCTCCGGTACCGAACCGAGTGCTTTCGGTATTGATATCTTTACCAAGTTTTTATAAAAAACAGAATCGGGAAATTCGGGATTGGTATCGGTATGGTACCGAGCTTATCACTCCTTGTTTGTATCCGTAATTACGATTGGGTTATATATGCTTCCTCTATCTTTTATAATATATAAGATTCTAGTCCTATGAAGATTAGGAAGAAGCGTATACGAGGTGTTCTCTATATATCCATTATGTGCTTGCTCAAAACAAAAATAACTCATCCCTCTTTAAGTTCATACACTGTACATATATAATTGAAAACTAATTAGAATTCAAAGTTATATTAAAATGATTTGGAAACGAATTCAAAGTTATATTAAATAGATCTGGGATCGATTAATAAATTTATTGTTTCTCATAAATCTCTGCATTTTATGAATTAAATATTTATTAGCTATTCTATCTTTATTTTGGTGAAGAAACTCATGAAACTACCTTGGCCAAAAGTGTTCCAACTTATATCTTATATTCTTATTGACTTGTTTGGACGGATTATGACTTATAGCTCTTTAACATAAAAATAAAAATTCAAATAACCATAAAAATATAATTTTTTATTTAAAGCAAATCCAACGATCAGATAATATAAAAAAAGTTTGGCATCAGTCTCTCCAACTAGTTTTTCAGTAAGTTAATAACAATAAAAGTAGTTTCGAATTAAGGACATTTGGGTCGTCTTTCTTGGGTCTTCATATCTCTGTAACAAGGGCATTCATCTTTGTTTCCATAAGTCCCTGAAGGAACACATAAACATTTTCTACAACAATCATTGCATGTATCTATGCAATTTCCAGGGTGATGTGTTGCAGAACATCTATATGCACATGCAGCCGGACAATCTGTACAAAAATAAAATACATAAATTTCAATATAATATAATATAATTGTAGATTGTAAAGGGATTTACTTTGGATCGGTACTGAACCTTCACCTCCGGCCTGAGATAAATATATCAAAAGTATTAAGTAATGTTAACAACTAAAAAAATTAAAATCTATGCAAACTAAATCAATTAACATAGTGTTTGTGTGTATATAGTGCACTTACAATGGAGAGTTGTATGATTGTCATTGATACCACAAAGAAGACAATGAAGTTAAATTGAAATCCTGCCATTTGTATAATGAGTGTGAGTGTGACTACAAGTGAAATGATGAAATCGAATGAGGAGAACCGTACTATATATACAGAATGTTTCATAGACGAAATATATCGTATTAAATGCGTTATATATCATGTATTAATTATTATCAAATATAATTAATAATTATCAGAATTTATATTTGTTTTGTAATATTTGTTATTGTATTACTAGAAAAACATTAAAAATAAAGTGTCTAAAAAGGATGCACATAAATTTACAATTAATTAATTACTCTTTATTCTTAGTTGATAACAAACTTAATAATAACCTTTAACTCGGTGTGGCAATAAGCATCTAATATTTTGTTTTTACCTGGCAAAGCTCTTAGGTTCAAGTTTTAATTCACTTATTTTATATCATAATCCCTAGAAAACACGTCTCTCACAATTTACAGTATATTACCCCGAACAAAACATACCCCAACCTTGTTATTTTTCAAAAACCACATAAAACAAGCATGCAATTAACCCTATATAATGTTTACGAATGATGTGGTTGAAAATATCTTTTGAGCTATTATTTTCGGGGTAAAGTTTAAATACAAAGGGAGACAAAAATGAGAAGTGTGAGAAGAATTTGTGGCCACACAAAAAACCCCTTAATTAAATTTTTTTTAAAAAATAATAAAAAATGTAACTCTAAATATAAATAAAAAACGAAAAAATTAAAAAACCAAACTGTTTCCATCGTCATTCCCGTTTAAAAAAAAACTGGCGAAAAGACACAATGTCGATAAAAAAAAGACACAATGCCGAAAATGAACAAACAACACAATGATAAATAAAAAAAAACACAATAGGTCGCAAAATTTAACACAATGATAAAGAAAAAAGACACAATCAATGACGAAAATAAATACAAAACACAATGATAAATAAAAAGACACAATGTCTTTTCCTCAACATTGTCATTTTTTTAGAACGAGGAAGACGGTGAAAACATTTTTGCGTTTTTACATTTTTCATATTTTTATTAAATGTTGAGTTTTGATTTTTTAGGGTTTTTTTGTGGCTAAATATGCTTTTCATCCTTCTCAGTTTTGTGCTCGTTTGTAGAATAACTTGACTCTTATTTCCATATCATTAGTTAAAAGAATTGTTACATAACTACTACTACTATTTAAACCTTTGTTTGTTTCTATTGGTTGTTAGTAGGTGTATATGAGTGGTCCTATAAAAGGTTTTATTACGTGTCATATATTCTAATTTTTATCTATTAGAATATTACTAAAAGTATCAAATAACTCCTATTACTTACATTTAATTATGTTAAACTTTATAGTTTATAAATGTGTTTAGATATTATTATTATTATATCAATTCAAACCCGATTATGAGCTAACACGTCGCAATGTACATGTTTGGTTCAATGTTTTTACGTAACCTTTTTGTTTGGTTTGACATTCACGCTGCAGCTTGCTTGACCTTTTTACATAAATTTTCAAATATTATCAACGTGTTTGCTATCACGCGTGGGTCACACAGAAGGCTACGTCTATAAAAAATATCTTTTTTACATGGCTCGACTTTACATAGCTGCTATGAACGTTTGCATTACACAAATAATTACTGTAACATCCTAAAATATTCTAATATTAAATAAAGAAAGCTGTGTTAAGATGTCGGGTGCTAAATTATTAATTAGTGTTAATAAAGAAGAGTCATGGACTTGGATTGGTTAAGATGGATTAAAAGGATAATGGGCCTTAGGTCCATGGGCTTTAAGGGATATAAATACCCCTTAAACCATCCTAAAACCCTAATCCTCATCTCTTTCCATCTTATTCTCTACACACTCAAAACACACACACCCTACACCTTACATACGGCCGTGAGAGAGAGACGGGATTCGAGTCCAAAGATCAAGCCAAACATTATTAGATCTTCAATATACGAGCTAGATACAAGATAACCGAGCAAATCGCGACCACACCGATCACATAAAGGTATGCCTTTTACCTTAAAGTTTATGTTTTCAGGATCGGTTAGCCTTGAAACTTAGAACGGGGATAGATCGAGTGTAAGTGAAACGTAAAGTAACTAACTTGACGCTAAAACGAACTTAACAAACCCGCGGCTAGGCACGGCTCGTTTAAGATAAACCGTAGATCTAGTGTTGAACGTTTTTGAGCTTAAAGGTCCAAACTTTATGCGTTTTCGGGCCGAATCTTATCCAAAAATGACCATGTAATGATTGCGGGTTGGTTAAATATCATATTCAAGGATTTCACGTTGAACGAAGATGATTATGGGAGGGTTAAGAGCGAACAGTGGCTGCGGCTGGGCAATTTCGCCTGCAGCTAAGCTCGCTGCACAAGTTCGCCAGGCCAAGTTCACCAAGCTAAGTTCGCTTAAGGATAAGTTCGTTTAAAACTAAGCTCGCTAGAGTTAACTTCGCTGAACATAAAGTTCGCTGAACATTAACTTCGCATGTATACAAGTTCGCTGCCTTAAGTTCGCCGACGTTAAGTTGGCCACTGATGAGAGCACTTAAGTTAATTTCGCTTAACCTAAGTTCGCTTAAGTTAAGTTTGCTTAATGTTAAGTTCGCTTAAGATGCTACGTAAAAGTAATCCAGTACTAGACCACGAATCGGGCTAACGAAAGAGTAGGTGATTAAAATAATAATTCAAAATCCTAATGAAAAATACGTTAAGACAGTTAATAGAAATAAAATTTTTGGGCTGCCGCACCTAGAACCCCGCTGCCAGGGGTGCTACCCCCGGACCCCCGTTCTTCGTGGGTTGTATAAAGATAGAAATACGATTCGAGTAGTAATAGTTAATTGATACGTGTAATTTTTATACAGTTAGTCGTGCACAACTCAAGAAAGGGATTACCATTAACAGTGAAAGTAACCGCATTCAGGTGAGTTTCTAGCCCCATTCCTTGTTATGTTTTCGGGGCTGTGTGCATACTCGATGTGACTTGTTAATACACTTATCCTAAGTGATAAGTGTATGCCATATATGATTATGTGGAAAGTATAGATGATTGCTTGTCGGTACGCGAACGATCTTCGGATATTGCACGTACTGTCAAGTTATATTTATGGATATGAATGTTATGTATAAGGCATGAATGAAATGTATGTATGTTATGAATGAATGTAAGATGTAGCCAGCTACAGAAGAAAGGGACTGGGCCCTAATAATACTCAAGGCAGAAAGGGACTGAACCCTAATAATACTCAAGGCAGAAAGGGACTGAACCCTAATAATACTCAAGGCAGAAAGGGACTGAGCCCTAATAATACTCAAGGCAGAAAGGGACCGAGCCCTAATAATAATACTCGAGGCAGTAGGGCGTAATGCTCTTTAAAACGTATAAGTATGTAAAGTATTGATAAAAGTAAAGTATGTAAAGAAAGAATAAAAGAAAGAATGAAGGAAAGAATGTATATATTTATGTATGTATGGAAGAAAGATGAGCAGGTTAAGTATAAAATATGTATCTTCGGATGCGTACGTATAAGTAGGTGAAAGCATTGTATGTTACTTGATTAACTAGAACTCACTCAGCGTAGCTGACTTTTAGTATGCACGCAGGTGAGTAGGATGAGACAGCTCGCTTGAGGGGAACACGTGGCATTGAATAAGAGGTTGGCATTGAAAGACTCAAGACGTTTAATATTTTATGTTTTGATTTGAAAGACAATTCGTTTATTAAGACAAGTTATGGATTAATATGTATGTTTTTATGAAATTTTTATATTCGGCGTAAGGTTTTAATTAACTCTGATATTAAGAACTGTGTTTATGAGTAAATCCAACGTCCAATGTGAGGCACTGGTAACGGGGCCTTACAATTACTATTCATGATGCAGTGCAAGCGTTTATTACACTTAATTATTTTAAAAGTCAAATCTATCGAAACAAAAAAATTTGTAGATGTAATTTATTTATGAGGCATATGATATTATTTTATTATTAACTGAAGTTCTTTTGAGCAACTCAAATAAGTTCTAAAATGAATTATCTCAATCCTATGTATATGTATGTGTGCGTGTGCATGCGTGTATAAACTTTCGCCGATATATTTCCTATATTTTAACGCGTATGGTTGTATTATTAAACACCAACATGGCATGTATAACATATATGTATTCGTTTTTCAACGTGCGGGTTTGTATTTACTAGCTATATATCAAATGGCAATGTTGTCATCTCACATATTCTTACATTATTAATTGATGTGCAACATATGAAACATTTGGTACTACATTATAGGGCTGGCAAACCGTGTCTTATCTTGTTTAATAGGTTAGAGATGACGTGATTAATACAAGTCTTAGTCATCAAAACAGTCTCCTTTAACACTTGGCTTTAATGGTTTGAACGCGACAATTATATGTTTAATGTATCAAAAAGGGGAAATGTTGAACCCCATAATCCTAACTTTAATTATTTTTAAGAAGTATAAAACCGCAAAATGTATTTTTTTTAGCTAAATAGGTCTTATCGTATACTTCATTTAGTCAATCCGTAATCACAATGATCCCATTACAAGCGGAGCTCTACCAACTTAGCTATACCCCCGAGCCAAGTGTAGCATGCATGAAGGAGTCAGGCGCTTCTTCTATTCTTTTCCCTGGCGCAGCTAGCCGAATGTTTTTACTTTACACATGTTATGTGATTGATATAATGCTAAATATTTATGTTTCCCGTGTATATTTTATTTAATATTTTAATAGTTTTTGTTCGTTTTTAGTCAAGATTTGTATACTACTAACATTTTTATGTTTCGTAGGTTTCGGGATTTGATCGTGATTAAAAAGGGCGAAAAACGAGTTAAAAAGAGCCAAAAAGTCCGAAACGCGTCAGGAAGGAGCCAGAACAGATAACCGGTCAGACCAGGCCAGTCTGACCGGCCTTATGAAGGGACACGCCGCGTCGCGCAGCCAGGCCCTCAGCCCTGGTCACACGGCGCCTAGGGAAGCTGCTGCTGGCCCCTGGTCGCGCAACGCCTAGGGAAGTTGCTGCTGGATTTTAGTTTGTTTTTGCTTCAAGTTGGGCCTTGTTTTGGGTATTTAAACATCTTTAACTTAAACCTGAACATAACCTGAAGCCACAAGACGAATTTGGGAGTTCTTGGAGCTATATTTCGAGTTTCGTGTGAATTTTGAAGGCAAGAAGACAGCCGTGAAGAGCTACACGTTCACGTTTGAAGTTTAAGGGTTTTGTCATCTTTGATTCCTCGTTCTTTATATTTCCACCATGTTTTCAGTATTACTTGTTTTGTTTGATTTAGACTTTATGATGCTAGGCTGAATTCCATAAACTACCTAGGTAGTGATGAACCATTGTTCGGTTTGATTTTGTTTGGATTTCGTTTTGTTATGGATTTTATGTTCTAAGTAAACTGTTGAGTTTTGATTTAATTAATGCGTCTGATTGCTTGGTTTTGTTTACTTGGATTTATTGTGTAACATTGCCCTTGCTGATTGTTTCATAAGATAGGGTTTTGTTAGGTCATTTACTGTGTGTTCTTGACTAGTTTGTGATTAATATCGATTAAAATCATAGAAACAATAAAATCAATTAAGCAGATAAAAGTGAGCTGCTAGTCTAAAAAGCTATAAGGTGATAGGCTATTGATAGATCTTTGCTTGTCGGGATTACTAGATTTAGTTCTTCGTAAGGAGTCCGTCTATGTTTGATTGTCAGCTTAGTCTATTAAGTTAATTGAGTCTGCTTTACTATCTTTGAATTCCGCGCTGTAAGGTAGTTTTTTGTTATAAAAGATACTTAGACATAAGTTATTAAATAACCGTAAGAAAGTTTAATTAATAAACTGGTGAGTCTTAAAACTTGTTACAAATCCATAGGCGTCTTCTTGAAGTTCAAGGGTCCTGTTCGGGTTTTCTGTCAAGGGTCTGTTTCATTTTCACAGTTCCATAACTTGATTTTTCCATTTAATTAATAACCGCAACTTTGGAGATTCTAGCCTAGGTATTTATCTTTATCATTTGAATCAATCCAAGTTTTCTTAATTGTTTATTAGTTAAAGAAATTAGGGTTAAGGTTTTTATTATTAAATTAATTAGTAATGATTATGTTTTATTATTATTATATAAATTAGGGTTAGGTTTTAATTAGTTTATTATTTTTAATTAAGTAATAATTAGTTAATTATTATTAAGTTAATTATTTATTTAGAGTTTTAATTAATTATTATTAAAATCCCCCTCAAATATTATTAATAAATAGTCGTGTCTTGTAGTTGAGTCTTGTTTGCTACTTTTGTAATTTAAAGAGTCTCGTGGGTTCGATATCCGGACTTACTTAGATGTACTAGAGTCGATCGGTTCACTTGATGGTAGTAGTTTAATGGTCTAGAGTATTACTTAGTGTCTAGATTAGTATAATTTTTGTTAATAATTATTTGACTACTTTTAGCACATCAAGTTTTTGGCATCGTTGCCGGGGATTATTAGCGATTGCGTTATTTGCCTTACTTGGACTTATCTGTTACATACGTGCTATTTGTTTATTTTGTGTCGTAGGAGTCTAATTAAATTTTAGTTTATTTTCTTTTTATTTTTAAATTTTATTTTTAGTCTACTAACTTGGTCTGTTGCCTTTTCAGGTTTATGCCACGTCTTCGTTCGCAAGGACCACCGCTGGAAAATCTGAAATTTTCTCCGTTGAAGACCGAGGCTAGCTTGTCAGCAGAGAGACCACAATCAGAAGCTAGTTTCACACCAGAATCGTCACCAACCAGTTCACCACCTGAGAGTCCTAAAAGTCATGTTCAAATCGCCGACGATAGGACAATTGCTGCTCAAGCCTTCGATGGCTTAACCGGAAACCAGTCATGCATCGTCGTTCCCCAGATCGACAACCCCAACTCATGACAAATTCCGTCATACGTCATGAACAACATCGTTCAAACTAATCAGTTTCATGGGAACGATGACGAGGATGCACCGGCTCACATTAACCGACTTTCCTGCGTTTTAAAAACTTTTAATTTACAAGGTGCTACTGAAGATGCAATTTTCTTACATCTTTTTCCTTTTTCACTTGCAGGTAAAGCAGATCTTTGGCTCGACACTCAGCCGCCTGGCACATTCACCACTTGGGAATCAATACGTTCTGCTTTTATTAAGAGATACTTCCCACCAGCTAAAGCGGCTATTCTTCGTGATTAGATTCACTCGTTTCACATGAAGCCAGATAAGCAATATTGCCATGCTTGGGAGCGTTTTCAAAATTTGCTTGCCCGTTGTTCACAGAATGGTCATACACCATGGGCTTTTGTGGAAAAATTTTACAACGGGCTGACATATGAGACCCAAGTTCGTTTTGACACTGCTGCTAGAGGTAACTTAATGGCAAGGAAAAATGTCACTGAATGTAACGAGATGTTTGAAAGCTTCGCTCAATCGGACCTTGCCAAAGGGCCACGATGCGGGAATTCCACTCCCGTTAGCAGTACATCCTTATCTTCTCGAGGTGTACACCAGGTTAATCTGGATACTACTGTGGCTTCTGCTTTGGAATCATTAACCCGAGAGGAGAAGGAACTTCAGACTAAGGTGGACAAATGTGAGTTTTGTAGAGGTGGAAATGGCACTTTGGAGTGCCCGGTGATGAATCAGCAGGTCGACTTTGTTGGTGGTCAGAATAGGTTTCCCAACAACAACTTCAACAACAATCAGAATTGGAACGCCTACAAGAATCCAAATCAGAATAACTCCAACTGGCGTCCGTCGGGCGCACCATCCAGCTATCAAAATTCTTACAATCAAGGACAAGGTCAGTACAATAATAATAATAATAATAATAATAATAATAATAATAATAATAATAATAATAATAATAATAATAATTACAATAGTACTAATGTTCAAAATAATGTGCAGGATTCTAATGGAGGAATGGGACGTCTAGAGGAGATGATGAAGTAAATCTTGGAGAGAGATCAAATTACACAGAAAAGGTTTACTGAACATGATTTTCTATTCAAGAATCAACAATCTTCTTTGCTTGACCTTCAAAGGTCCATTGGTGATATTGCTCGTCGTCTCGTTGAAAGGCTTCAAGGACAGTTTTCGGGTTCTACTCAGACGAATCCGGCCGCTCAACTGAAAGCAATTACTATTCGTAGCGGAAGGGTTTTGGGTCCCGAGGTTGTTAAAGAAAGGATTGGAGTTGAAGAAGAGGAAGTGGTAGATGAAGAGATTGAGATGGAGGCTGTAGGTTCCTAGCCGGATCTACACATGAGTATCTCGTAACACGAGGGTGCGGAATCCCCTACGTATACGGTACGAGTGCTAAGACGATGAACACGTAAATCACACACAAAACACACGGGTATATATATGATAATACTTGTTATATTGCAAAGGATAATCACCAAAGAAAAAACACATGACACCCAAGTCACCAAAAGCCAGCCGTTCCAGTTAATTACAAATGAGCCGAAGTCCCAACATAAATACCACGACAACTTCGCCTAACAGGCTAGGCGAAGTTGTCTTAACTTCGCTCATACACAAGTTCGCCAAAACATTATACCAAACTAAACAAGTTCAACACAAAACGAACAAATTAAACGATTACAGACACAAATAAACACGAGATACTGAACTACTGGCATCATGAACCAACCGACTCCCCCTTGGCAGTAGCTTCATATCTCTATCTTCTTTCTCGTGTCTTGTAATCCAAAAATCACGTACCCACCGTCTTCAAGCATGAATACCCTGTCTCACACAGACAGAGACCACCCTCTGGTACTTCTTTGCTTCATCCTTCCACGCAGGAATATAGAAAATCTTCTTATCATTAAGTACCTGCAAATCAGCTTGAGACAAATTAACCAAGTGCATTGGATCATACACTCTCAGGATCTCCTGTTCATCCTCATTCTCCATCACGGCTTCCGCAGTCTGGCAGTCAACATACCACCACTTGAGATCCTTCAACACATCCTTGGGCATCAGCTTCATCGGAACCTCTTTCAAACATCGAATCTGCTTGTATTTCATCACCATCCAGGGCTTACCATCAGCCCGCATACCTCGTTCTTTGTCTTCAACCAACTTTCCTTTCTGAGGCTTCAACAACTCAAGCTTTTTCTCTTTCACACTTTCCTTCCACACAATCTTTCCAACCCATCTCGCAAAGTTGTCATCACTTCTATTAATAACTGAGCCAAATCTTTCACCTCACACTCAGGTAAGGTGTTGAGAGATCTCAATGCCTTCTTAAAATACTGAACCCCATCATATCGCTTTATCACAAACAATTTTAGCTGTTCATCATACAACCAACAGATAATACCTTTCTTTGATTCAGCATAGCCCTTGATATTGTAACTTTTCTTGAACATTGTTGGTACTGCAGGTTTCTTTGTCTTGAAGAACCATTGAGCACAACATTCTTTCCATCTTGGCTGTTCTTCCCACTCAGAATCACCCCACATTTTCATCTTGACCCAGCTTTACCTCATCAACACTTGGAATATCATGCTCTACACCATCATCAACTATCTCTCCTTCTTCTAACTCACTATCAATTTCTATCTGTTCCCCAATCTTTTCAATCTCACTAGCTGTCAAAACATCATCAACTAAATCATCCTCATCATTTCCCAACACCTCCTCATCGTCTACAACCACCACATTTTCACCACTATACTGCCTGATGGACCATCAGACTCCTCCTGAGATGTGGAAGTCCCAAGATTTTGTTCAGTTCTTGGCAACTCACCACCTGCATCTTTCGATGCATTGGGATCATCGTCTCTGTCTTGCCTCTTCTTTGTCCTCAATTCATCACCCTTGCAACTCGTCTCCCCCTGAGATGCTAAGAACTATTTAAGAGCATCAAAGAGTTTACCGTGTTCAATGAGAAGTGATGATTGTATCTGATTCTCTGCCACAAGTCGTTGAATAGCTTGTGTCTGAATGAGATTAATCCCCGATGTTCAACAACAACCTGTTCAAGAGCCGCAATCCTCTCAGAGTCAGACAAAGTAGCATCAAAGTCAAACCGCATATGAGAAATATCTTGAGCATACGGCGGTGGACTTCCCAAACTTTCTGGAATATCAGAGGTATGCTGAATAGTAACCGTGGGTGGTATAGAGACAGGTAACCCAGCAATCGCTACCAGCGTCGACTCAACAAATCTAGCGACCACCTCTGTTGGAGTAAGGGTAGAAGGCGGCAAAGAAACAGTCTCCGGTGCTGTAAACTGGAACGTGGTTGGAGGAATACCAAATGATGACGACGCGGTCACCAAAGGTACACTCGAGGTTACCGGTAAAGGAACTGCCGAAGAAGCAGGTAACATAGACATACCAGATAATGATGGTGGAGTAAAATGAACAACCCTTGAACTTTCACCAACTTTTGACTTCTTTGATCTTCGTACCAAACGATACAAATCCTCCTCAAAATCTGATTCACTATCATCCGAGTCTTTCTTTCGTTTTCCATGAATTCTTTCTTGTCTGGCAAGAATTTGCCGTGCTTCTATATCGTCAGTGGAGGAATCAGAGACCGTTCCCTCAGAATCCGCCACGGATGTACCGACCATGGAAACATTTACAGTAGACACATCAACTACTGAGGCTTGAACTTCAGCAGCTGGATCAATCCTTTCCATATCAAAGAACCCTTGCCCTCCAAAGGCAACTTCAAGATCAACTTGTTCTTCTGGAGCTGCAACAGAGTCAACAAGAGGTGCTTGTTGAACCACAGGTTGTTGACCGACAGGAGGTGGTGGTTGAACCACAAGAGGTGGTTGAGGGACATCAGCCTGTTGTGGTGCCAGATCAAGAAATTCATCACTTGGAGGAGCAACATAAGCAGGATCCACTAAGTACCCAAACAATGCCTTGTGCCTAGACGTAGCTCTTCCCTGCTACGTGCAATTGATGATCGATACTGAGCAAAAATTCTCTTAGAAACACTCTCCACATACGAAATAGGATGTCGTTGTGGCAGATTGGGAGCTACATGATTTAGAATCATTTGTAAGAATCTCGGGTACATCAAAAATCTTTCCCGTGCCACTGCGCGTCGCTGTCGATCGATCTCATAGAATATCATCTGACTGAAACTGTAAGGCTTGTTGTAAGTCAACGCATTCATCGCCGATTGCATTGTCGCACCCATACCATCCGTACCAGCTTTGCAACCAGACATGCACACAATCATCACGTGCATCAGAAATCTCCACTGATCTAACAAAAACCCTTCCTTCTCTGAGAGTCTGCCAATGGTCCTGAATACCCCATTCGAACAAATGCACCATTTCGGAAAGTGGCCGAAAAGTCAGTAGGGTCGTCAGTAGTCTCAACCCCAAACTGTAAAGCTTCCCTGATCTGATTGGCCGAAAACTGCACCACCTGATTGTTAACAGTAGCACGCATTACAGGTGGGTCAACACGACAGTCATACTTAACCGTGTTCCAGAAATCTTCAATGGTCGGTAGTGAGATCGGAAGAGTAGTAGTAATGGCATGAAAAATACGTGAGCGAATGAGAAACGTAATGATCTCACGGAAGTCATTAGTTCCACGACCATCCTGATCCAAGGTGATATACATGTTGTGACCCGGAAAAAACTGTCTCTTATCACCTCCGCCTTCGTCACCACCAGTTCCACCGGCACCTGCCACAGCAGCCATATCTGCAAAACAAACGCATGAAATCAGACCAGTATGGTAGCAGGTTACAACTTCGCCCTGCATGGAACAGGCGAAGTTGTAGCTTTAGCGAGGTTAAGGGACTGGCGAAGTTATGTTAACTTCGCCGAAACCCTAACTTCGCCACATAAACGACGTAAAATTCACACCCTGTTATGGCTAAGAATGGCCGATCGGAGAGTATCAATAAGAAAAGATTAATGCGATTAGAATGTCGAATAACTTATTATCACCAAAAAGGCCCTTCAATCGGACCGGCATAGTGGGAATAGGGTTTGGTACACAAATGGGATCAAAACAGATCATTTAGAAACCGATTAACAATATTCAATATGGATTATGAGTTACAACGATCTGACCAACCTGGATTACGGATTAAAAGTTGATAAACAAGAGGTGTGATTCAACTGGTAAGTTCGCCGAAGGTTTAAGAGTTTAAAAGTTTGAGTAATTTTGACCATAGTCCCCTGTTATATAGTTTTTGAAAAACCCAGGGGCGAAGTTAATCTAACTTCTCCATTTACCCAACTTCGCTCTTAGGTTAACTTCGCCCAAAGTCAAACCAAAGTCAACTTTTCCCTTAAGTTAACTTCGCCCAAAGGATAAAAAATAAATGTTAAAAGAAACAAGTAACCAAGTGTGTATGAAGTCAAACCATAAAACAACACACATAACAAAAGTGAAATAAATGATTAAATAAACGGGATCAAATTTCAGTCTTGCAGAAACCCAGCATGTTTTTTGAAAAGATCCTTACAGGAATCATACTGATTAAGAGGCTGTCACACAGATCCATGTTCAGCGGTATTATGACATAAAGAGATAGGTTGTAGGCAGGTATAAAACTTAGTATGGTTTTCATTGCTTCTGTGATACGGATTAGGTTCAATTAAGCTCAAAATTTAGATGGACATCACATGAGAGATAGTGATGCCTCCTATCTATTCTTAAGGCGTATTTGGCTTTCCCCAGGTCACCCCGACTTGACTTCGACCCGTAGTGTCTGATCAATCAATATTCACATGTTGGCTTTCCGATTCGTCTTCCCGAACTTTCTTATACTTTGAAATATGCATTCTTGCCTCTTTCTTGATATTTGTAACCAGATAATCTTCATAAGGCTTAAGAGTAATAACGAGATTTTTTTTTTGACAATAATACAACTGCAAGTCTAATACAACTGCAAGTCCCGAATCTGGATCACTACAAATATATATACTATCTTCGCTGGAATCAGAACACTTATGGGCTCGTGTATGACTGCGTAATCACTTTTCTGCCTATCATTCGGAGAGATGTATATGGAGACATGCACAGCTCAAAATGACTCTCCACAGTAAATCGAGAAGATTTAGTTTGTATCACTTCTACTTTTACGCACCATAGAAAGCTACCATAACATACAATGACTGTTCTAGAGTCTTTTAGGCCTAATTAATTCACCGGTTAAGCACACAAAATCAGTTTATCTATCACTTTCCAAGGTTGGATCAATTTTCATTTTTAACACCAATAAAGAAACTTCTTTCGAAGTTATAGACTGAAAAATTATATCATTTCCTCAAAAAAAATCTTAAATTCAGATGCCCCGATCAAGTCAAAGTCTTTAGGTAAACGGCTATCCTGAAGATCCAGTTGATCAGCCGGACCGACCACATACAAATATGTGTCCCTATGACTAAGTATGAACGACTAATTTTAAGCGAAAGAATAAAAACCCATCATAAACTTCCCCGGTCGCTTTCAGTCATCTAGCTAATGGCTATCCTTATAGTCTACGTGTAGATGTAAGGACCAAACATATTCATGGAATATGTCCTTCAAACTTGAGCAGCCGACATAATTTTAAGCGATAGTGATGTTTTTTTAAGAAACAAGGTTACTCGAGATTGATTATCCCATTTAGCTCAACAAGGTTTTGAAAATGGGATCGGTCAAACGCTTTTCTAAAAAGATCGGCAAAAGTTTCCAGTGAATCAACCTTTTCAAGCATAATTAATTTCTTCTCAGCACAATCCCGTATGAAATGATGACGAATGCCAATATTTTTAGTTTACTTTGTTTAACGGGATTGTTAGTTACTGAGATAGCAGCAGTGTTATCAATGCAAATAGAAGTTTGAGTGAAATTCAGACCATAATCGCGCATTTGTTGTTGTATCCATAAAACTTGGGAGCAGCAGTTTGATGCTGCCATGTATTCTGCTTCGAAGGTGGATATGGCTACAGAGGTCTGTTTCTTGCACTTCCACGACACCAATCTTCCTCCGAGAAACTGACATCCACTGGTTGTTGACTTCCTGTTCTGATTGCAACCTCCATAGTAAGAATCGGTGTATGCTACCAAATCCAGTTCTCCCCCTTTTGAGTACCAGAGTCCCAACTTAGGCTTTCCTTTAAGATACCGCATGATTCTCTTCACTCCCTTCATGTGCGATTCCTTCGGGTTGGCCTGAAAACGAGCACAAAGACAAACTGCAAACATAATGTCAGGTCTAGATGCAGTTATATACATTAAAGAACCTATGGTTGCCCGATATTGAGTGGGATCCACATCTTCATCACTGTCGGAATCAGCACCCAGTTTGTGGTTGACGCAGATTGGAGTGTCAAACGGGGTACTATCATCCATCTTAAAGCGCTTAAGCACATCATGGATATACTTCGTTTGATGAATAAACATGCCATCTTTCTTATGATCTACCTGTAATCCCAAAAAGAAAGTTAATTCGCCCATGGCGCTCATCTCAAACCTTTTCTTCATGACTGCTTCAAACCCCTGACACATGGAAACTCTTGAGGCAGCAAAGATGATATCGTCCACTGTAGGTTCCTGAACGGATCGTACACGGGATATCGCTAACAACGCAGGTGCGGAATCCCTGCGCAGGTAGTTACGAGTGTAGAGATAGAATCACACGAGCAATAAATCAAACACGTTATATTGATAACCGAACACGTGACTCACGGTCACTATTACAGAAGATGATACGTAACAATACGAAACACACTGAAACAAACCCTAAAACGACCAGCCCCAAACTGTTTCGTCTGAAACAGTTTATATACACGACAACTTCGCCATAGGCGAAGTTGTCAATAACTTCGCTGATTTGTTGACAACTTCGCGCATTACAAAACAAACATAAACAAAACATAATTACATTACAGACTCGATTACAAATGCTAGACTATGAACTACTGACACACATGTACCAACAGACTCCCCCTTGGCAGTAGCTTCATATCTTGATCTTTAAATCTTGAGTCTTGTAATCTTCACCTCTACGCGTGCGCCCCTTCTCTCACACATACCGACACTACCCTTTGATATTTCCTAGCTTGATCCTTTCAAGCAGGAATGTAGAAGATCTTCTTCTCGTTGAGCACTTTCAAATCAGCCTTCGATAGATTAACAAGATGCATCGGGTCGTACACCCGAAGTACTTCTTGTTCATCCTCATCTTCCATTACCGCCTCAGCTGTCTCACAATCCACGTACCACCATTTTAAATCTTTTAGGACGTTCTTGGGCATAACTTTCATCGGTACTTCTTTCAAATGACGGACTGGTTTATACTTCATTACCATCCAAGGTTTGCCGTCAGCCCTCATTCCACGATCTTTGTCTTCTATCAACTTTCCTTTTTGAGGCTTTAGCAGTTCAAACTTTTTGTCTTTAATGGCTTCTTTCCAGACGATCTTCCCAATGATTCTTGCCATATCATCATTACTTCTATTGATCAGCCCCAATCTCGCTAAATCTTTCACCTCACATTCTGGTAAGGAATTCAGAGATCTCAACAATCTCTTAAAGTACTGAATGCCGTCGTACCGTTTGATCACAAATGGTTTCAGCTCTTTGTCGTACAACCAGCATATGATTCCTTTCTTTGACTCTGCATAGCCCTTTATATTATAAGTCTTTCTGAACATCGTTGGCACTGCAGGCTTCTTGGTTTTAACAAACCACTGAGCACAGCCTTCTTTCCAGTTCGGCTGCTCCTCCCATACTGTATCTTCTATCACGCTCTCATCCCCCAATTCTGATCTCTCAACAGCTGGAATCTCATGTTCCACTGAATCATCCACAATCTCACCTTCTTCTAATACATCTTCCACATTAATCTGTTCTCCAATCCTCTCAATCTCATCCATAGGCAACACGTCATCATCATCCATCAACTCATCGTCCTCCTCCTCATCCAACTCCTTCAACGCATCAATAACGTCTTCAACATCAGCGTCGTCATCCACAACTACAACATCATCACCAGCTGCATTTGTAGACTCCCCCTCAGTTGTGGAAGCTCCAAGAGCCTGAGAGGTTCTTGGCAGCTCATCACCTGCACCTGAAGGTGCATTGGGATCATCGTCATGATCTTCTCGTCTTTTCGTTCTCAACTCATCGCCCCTACACGTCTTCTCCCCCTGAGATGCCAAGTAATCCTTGAAGGCATCTATTATTCGTCCATGTTCAACCAGGAGGGCAGCTTGTAGTCGATTGGATTCCACTAGGCGGTCAATAGTCTTTGACTGTTCAGCAACAATCCGCTCTAGCGAAAGAATCCTCTCGGTATCTGAAGTAGGCAATGGAGTTGGAGGAACATCAGCAGAAGTGACCGCAGGTGGTACACTTGGTAACCCTGCAGTAGAAGTGATTGTCGACTCCACAAACCGTGCAACTACCACCGGTGGATTAAGCGGTTGAGGTGGTAGGGACACAATTGTTGGTGCCGACGTCTCGATCGCTGTAACCTGTGCAGTAGTAGGAATAAGAGACATACCAGATAAGGCAGGTGGAGCAAAACGTACTAGTCTTGAAGATTCTCCAGCTCCCGAACCTATCCCTCTCTGTTCTCTTCTTGAACGTCTTAGCACAATCTGTACTGCCTCCTCTTCATCCACTTCATCCTCATCCTCCTCCACGGTTCTCGGCCTCTTTCCCGTAGTCCGTTCCCGAGACACCATAAGTCTTCTTGCCTCAGCAAACGTCTCGTCTAGATCAGAGTCAGCTACCGAAGTAGCTGCTCTGGTAACATCCATAAACTGAGGACCCGAGACATCCATATCAAACAAACCATGTCCACTAAAAGCAGCATCTAGATCAACATGTTCAGCAGTGGACACAGCCTGAGATATAGTAGCTGGCACAGCAGCAGAAGATACAACAGGCGCAGCTGATACAGCATGAGGTGCTGCCGCCTGATGTGGTTGCGGATCCCTGAACTCGTCCCCTCCTGCAGGAACATACTCCGGGTTAATGAGATGCCCGAAAAGTGGAGTATGCCTGGGACGCCGCTCAGGGTTGCTACGAGTGCTCGACGTTCTGCACTGAGCAAAGATACGTTTTGTTACGCACTCAACGTATCTGATAGGGCGTCTTTGCGGTATAGACGGAGCGACATGATTAATAATCATTTGTAGAAACCGAGGATACATAATAAAACGCTCGCGCGCCGTCGCCCGTCTCTGACGATCAATCTCGTAAAAGATTAGCTGACTAAAAGAATATCTGCGGTTGTAAGTCAGCGCAATCATAGCCGATTGCATCGTCGCACCCATCCCGTCTGTTCCTGCCTTTCTGCCGGACATGCATACTATCAACACATGCATCAAAAAGCGCCATTGATCCAGCAGAAAGCCTTTCCTCCTCTGCGAGTCCCCCAGCGGACCCGAATAACCCATCCTTAAGTAAGCTCCGTCACGGAAAGGAGCTACGAATTCCGTTGGGTCGTCTCTCGTTTCATCACCGAACTGCAGAGCCAACCGTATGTCTTCCGAGGAAAACTGTATGTCTTGACCATTGACAGTTGCTCGCATCACTGGAGGCTCAGGTCTGCAATCATAATACACCGTCTGCCAGAAATCTTGAATGTTGGGCAGAGATATGGGTAGTGTATTAGTGATCGCGTGAAAAACTCGTGATCGTTGGAGAAATGTGATAATCTCCCTATAGTCTTCAACGCCTCGTGCGTCTGGATCCAAAGTGATGTATTGGTTATGGGCTGGGAAGAATTGTCGTTGCTCATCACCATCATCACCTCCAGCACCTCCAACAGCAGCCATATCTGCACAAAACAAATCAAGTTAGAGACCATATAACCATCTCACAAGTTCGCTGTGTACCATGTGCGAAGTTGTGATGTATAGGCGAATTTAAAGGTGAGGCGAAGTTGGGAACAACTTCGCTTCATCTGTAAGTTCGTCTAAAATCTTATAAAAAATTTGAAATAGGCGAAGTTGTGTTCAAGGCGAAGTTATGGATAACTTCGCCATAGGCGAAATTAAGCTTCAAGCGAAGTTGTGGATAACTTCGCTGAAGGCGAACTTAAGCCACTGGCGAAGTTGAGAATAACTTCGCGTAAACCTTAACTTCGCATGAATCTGAACCGGCGACTGTTCAGATTCAAACAAGTTATATCCGACGTTTCGGACCGATTTAACGATCCACCAATGAAGAACGGCATGGATTAATGATATTGAGACGTGAAGGACGTCCATGAACACGTAACACAAAGGTGAAAAACTTGGTTTTGAAGGTTCGACGACCCGAGGTCTCGAACCGGGTAAAACTATAACGAACGAGTAAGTTTGGATGATATTGACAACACATACCACGAGTATAGTAGAAACTAGGAACACAAGATCGAAATCGAAAGTGAAGAATAAGATCTGGATGTAATGGTGTTTAGAACAAGTTCGCCGGTAATTCGAAAAAAAATGATACTGTTACAGTTTACAATCCCTTATATAGGGCAGAGTTGGTTCAGGCGAAGTTACGCTTAACTTCGCCAAGGCGAAGTTAAGCACAACTTCGCCGAATTCAACAACTTCGCCCGTAATTTTCAAAATCAGCCCTTTAAGTTTGAATAATCTAGAATTTAACCTTATAAATTACCAAAAAGAGTTAAACAAATATGATCAAGATCTAGTAACCAACAATAATATAACTACAAAAAAACTTAGAAAAATTTTAACGAAATAAGGGATCAAATTTCAGTCTAGTCAGGGACCACTACGTTTTAGAAAAGATCCTAACAGGAATCATACTAACGATGTGACTGTCACTTAGATCCGTGTTTAGCTGTATTATGACATAGAGACACAGGTTGTAAGCATGTAAATAACATAAATGGTTTTCATCGTTTCTGTGATACGGATTAAGGTTCAGTTAAGCTCAAAAGTTTAAGTTGGCAACATCTCAGAGATAATGATGTCTTCTATCTATTCTCAAAGCGTATTTGGCTATACCCAAGTCACCCCGAATTGACTTCGACCCATAATGTCTGATTATCTTGTAGATACACTATGTCTGCCTCCCGTTTTCTTCTAACTCCAGACTTGAGAAGTCTTGATTGTTACTATGTCTCATAAGTATTTAAAAATATACACGTATATATATATATATATATATATATATTTTTTTTTTTTGAATTAAACATTTTTATCGACTTCGGAGTACTAAATCACTGCAAGTCCCGAATCTGGATCACTGCAGTATCTTGAAATGCTTTCTTCACGGGAATCAGAACACTCACGGGCTCGTGTATGACTGGGTAGTCGCTTTTCTGCCTATCCTTCGAAAAGATATGTATGAAGACATACAAAACTCTAAGGAGTTTCCACGTAAATTCGAGTAAATTTAAGTTAGTATCACATACACTTTTACGCACCATAAAAATTACCATGACATACAATGACTGTTCTAAAGCCTTTTAAGCCTAATAACTTCACTAGTTAAGCACACACAATCAGTATATATATCATTTTCCAAGGTTGGATCAATTTTCTGTTAAACACAGCATAGAACTTCATACGAAGTAACAGACTTGAAAATTAATTTCATTTCCCTAAAAAAAACTTTAAATTCAATCGGCCCAATCACGTCAAATTCGTCAGGTAAACGGCTATCCTGAAGATCCAATGGATCAACTGGACCGACCACATACAAGTATGTGTCCTTCTTACTAAGTATGACCGACTAATTTTCAGCAACTGAAAGAACATACGTCATAGCTGCCCCGGTCACTTTCAGTCTTCCGGTTAATGGCTATCCTCATTCTCTAAGTTGAAAACAGACGAGACCAAAACATATCCTAGGATATGTCCATCAAACTGAGGTAACCGACTAATTTTAAGCAAAAATGACCCAAGTTTTTTTTTTTTTTTTTTTTTTTTTTTTTTTTTTTTTTTTAACAAAGACATGGTTACTCGGGATTGATCATCCCGTTTAGCTCAATTAGGTTTTGAAATCTGGATTTATCAAACGCTTTTGTAAACAAGTCAGCAAAATTTTCAAGTGTATCAACTTTTTCGATCTTTATCAGTTTCTTCTCAGCACAATCCCGTATGAAGTGATGACGAATGTCAATATGCTTAGTTTTACTGTGCTTCACGGATTGTTAATTACTGAGATGGCGGCAGTGTTATCAATTAAAATAGGAGTAAGTAAGAAATTCAGACCATAGTCGCAGCAATTGTTGCTGAATCCACAAAACCTGAGAGCAGCAGTTGGATGCTGCCATGTATTCAGCTTCGCATGTTGAAATTGCAACTGATGTCTGTTTCTTGCACTGCCAGGAAACTAATCTTCCTCCAAGAAACTGACAGCCTCCTGTTGTTGACTTCCGACTCTGATTACAGCCACCATAATCAGAATCTGTATACGCCACCAGTTCAACGTCTCCTCCCTTTGGGTACCACAACCCTAGTTTCGGCTTGCCCTTAAGATACCGCAAATCCTCTTCACACCTTTCATGTGAGATTCCTTTGGGTTTGCCTGAAAACGAGCACAAAGACAAACAGAAAACATTATATCGGGCCTAGAAGCAGTTAAATACATTAATGAACCTATTATCGCCCGATACAGAGTAGGGTCCACATCTGCGTCACCGTCTGATTCAGCGCCCAATCTGTGATTGACGCAGATTGGGGTGTCATATGGAGAACTGTCCTCCATCTTGAATCTTTTAAGCACATCATGAACATACTTTGTTTGATGAATGAACATCCCATCCTTCTTCTGATCAACCTGCAATCCTAGAAAGAAGGTTAGTTCACCCATAGCACTCATCTCGAATCGTTTCTTCATGACAGCCTCAAAATCCTGACACATGGATACTCTTGATGCAGCAAAAATGATATCATCCACGTAGACTTGAACCAGTAAGAAGTCACATCCTTCTCTCTTCACAAACAGCGTACTGTCAATCAATCCTCTTTCAAAACATTTTCCAGCAAGTAGTCCGATAACGTTGAATACCAGGCACGAGGTGCCTGATGTAACCATATAACGCCTTGCTCAACCTGTATACGTGATCCGGAAAGTCTGGGTCAGGAAAACCCGGAGGTTGCTCAACATACACAACCTCATCAACTTTTCCGTTTAGAAACGCGCTCTTCACATCCAACTGAAATACCTTCATCTTTTTAAATGCAGCAAACGCCAAAAACAATCGAATCACTTCTAACCGGGCAACAGGAGCAAACACCTCATTGTAATCAATACCCTCTTGCTGATTAAAACCTTTAACAACGAGCCTCGCCTTATTTCTCACGATAATTCCCTTATCATCTCTCTTGCACTTGAACACCATTTCGTGCCTATAGCATGCACATTCTTTGGTTTTTCAACCAAGGTCCAAACTTCCATTTTTTCGAACTGAGCCAACTCTTCTTGCATGGCTTCGACCCACGAGCTGTCCTTTAAAGCCATTTGATATTCCTTGGTTCAATTTGGCTTATAAAGCAGGAGTACAAACATTCATTCATTATACCCGTTTCTTTATGCTTGAATAAACACAGGTGTGCTCATTCAGGCTACTTCTGGTTTGTACACCAGAGGACACATCACCTATAACATTCTCCAATGGGTGATCTTTGTGAATTCTCGTGGTCGGAACAGCACCGACATGCAAATTGTCTTCCAAGTTTGAAGA